>NW_010972626.1:960879-967831 GCF_000737465.1 Haliaeetus leucocephalus
GGGAAGGCGGTGGGTAGGCTGCTGCCCGGTGCGGCAAGCGGCGGGACGGTTTGCTGGCCCGGCTGATAGTCCGTTCTGCTACATTAATTGCCATCTACAGCATCCCTAAGAAAATAGGAGAATGGTGATTGGCCACGTACGGTGCTAGTTTATGCTTTCAGAGGTAGCTTTCCACTGGTGATGGACTGTACGTTGTGGTTTAGTGTAAGCTATCTGCTCCACTTTCCTCCTTCTCGTGCACATTCTACTAATTATTTTTCTTAGCGATGCAGCTTTGGATCACGGTGCCCCTTGCTCGATGGAGCCCTTCGGTTCCACATCCAGCCTTGAACTAATGAGATATGGTGATTTTATTTTTCTTTATTTCAAGTAAGATTTAGGATCCTATTTTTTTTTTCTAACAGTGTTCTTCACGCAAAGCAGCTGGCGGACAACCCTCAAAGAGGCTCAAAAGTGAAAAAAACAGTCTAGTAAAATCAGAACTAGAAGGACTTACATGTGCAAGTGGAAACCTTGCTGCACTGGGGGAAGTGCCTAAAACATCTGATGGGGATCAACATTCAGAAGATCCAGGAGACCGCAATATAATTCAACAGAAAAGGGGCGAAAGCATTCCGGAGGCTGACGAAGAGAAACAGGAAAAGGAGCATAATGTTTCTCTCGGGCCACGTGCAGTGAAATCAAGCAGTGCTCCATCAAAAATGGACAGTGATGAAAACCTGCACGATCATGTCTGCAGTGAAGAGGAAAGCAGCTGTGAGAGTGTACTGTCAGATGGGTGCAGCTTGGAGGATGCAGATGTCCCGAAGAAGCCGATACAGTTAGAGGGTAGTGCTTTCTTGGATGAAGACAGCAACCAGCCAATGCCAGTGGACCGGTTCTTTGGAGATGTTGAGTTTATCCAGGTAAGATGATGACAGTCTGTTCACTCTACAGATTCAGTTCTCTTCCACTTCAGTCTTGCATCTTCAGACAAAAGAAGGCTAGCCTCAAAATTGTAGGCAAACTTGACCAGTATCGGTAGACATCTGGAGTCATATCCCTGTCCCCTAGATAGAATTATTTGTCTGAGATGCCTTGCCAGTTAATTTCAGATGTGAAATCTTTTTTGTTTAGATTTTATTATTCCAATTCCATAAGATAGATATTTTTACTCATAGATAGAGTGTTATTCTGTCAAAATAGTTTTTCACTGGTCATTGGTTCTAAATTGTGATTATTGTGGTTCTTTTGAATGGAAGCTTTCTGGCCACCTCTGCTTTTCGATCAGGGGCCAGAGCTTGAAAGTTGAATCCCAGGTCTGCCTCTAACACTGCATAACTTTGGGCAAGCGATGCCTTCATGTTTTAGGTGTTTCATGAGAATTGGTATTTAGCAGGGGTCACGGTTGGTGTTTAGTGGGAGTACTGAGGCTTTGTTTGTGGAGCACTTCACCCTCTCTGAATACTTCTCGAGCCTGCAGAAGGAATGCCAGCCCTTGCTTTGACCATGAGCTGTGACTGGTTCAGGCAAGCTCCCCTGAAAGCTCCTCAGCTTTAGCTATTGCTTTATGCCACTGCTTCCAAGTGAAGAGGTGTGTGGTGGTGCCTCATGTATCAGATGTGGAGTATGTGAACTGTTGGAGAGGTAGGAGGTCTGCCATTTGCCGCAACAGACCTTCCTGAATGATTTTATCCTTTTCTTAAAGGATCTCCCAGCAGTTGCACTCCCAAGCACAACGATGAGCAGGCGAGAATTCAGGAAGCTACATTTCATTGCAAAGGAAGATGAGGAGGAGGAGGAAGAGGATGTTGTCTAACAACAAACTGTAAACAAATGAAACCTTTTTTCTTTTCTTTGCAACCACGTAATGATGGCTGGCTGTGCCACTAACATAAGGTGTCTGTGTTTGCCTTTTCTCAGAGGCAGAACTGGTAGAGGTTTGTTTTTCTGAAATTGGCAGATACAGAATTCTCCCATGGTTATCTGGGGCAAAGACTGACTGAATTTTCAGTGATTTGGAATTAAACTGTAATTTATCATTTTACCACTAATATTTAGGAAAAACCAGGGAAAATAGAAGTTCTTATTGCTTTTTTATAAATTTGAGCTGATATCTAGGGTGAACGTTTGGTCTCGCTCCTTTTTTAAAAATAGCCAAGAAAACCATGTTAGAACAAGGTTCTTTTTCTTTTAATTCTGCGATGTCTAACATTGTGGCATCCAGTTAGTAATGCAGCCAGTTGACTACCCAGTAGAAGGAGGCACACAGGCCTCTGCTGTGTAAGTTGTATTACATTGTTGACATCTAAACCAGAACCAATTAAACCTCTAAAATGCAGTTCCGCTAGCAAAACTAAATGCATGGATATCAATGTGAATTCAGTGGTGTTAATCTCTGGAAGTTAAGTACGTTTTTATTGCACATCAGTTCTCTGAACAACCACCACATGAAGCTGACTGCTTCCCTCTTCCACCAGACCAGCTGTAAGCATTGCCTTTTCTAATAGTTGTGTAATGCAGCTCGTGCAGTATTTTCAGTTGACTTCCAAGGGTTACGAATAGGAATTTCGTAAACAAATATACTGGTGGTAACAAAGGAGGAATAAAATCTCTCAGGGGCGGACTTGGTAGACAAACCAGTATTGATTGCTAGGGATATCGGTTAGTCCACTGAAATTGTTATTTTGGCCTGCAGTTTTATACAACAGTGAGCAAGCTCAGATGATTTCAGGAACTGTTAACTCGCCCAACGTTTATGATAATACTCCTTTGAAAGTGTGATTATGCAATAAGCTTCCAGATCTTTATTGTTATAAATAGTTTCTTCTACATTTCTAAAAATACAGAAAAAATGTTATCAGCAGATGGTTTAAATAAATATTAATTTCTACAGCTATAGCCTGTTAAACATTCAAAAGTTGTAAGCCAAACAAATTGTATATGCATGACATGTTAATTTATTCACATTTCCACTCCAGCTGATGCATTGTTTCTGTCAACGATATTTCTTGGCTCCTTTTCACTCTAATTCTGTAACACAGAAAAATCTAATTTTTTAATAGCATATTCATGGTTTTCAGCACAACTCCATCTTGAAGTAGCTCTCCCAGCTTTCCTTAAATGCCATATTTGCTACCATCTCTTTATAGCAAATATGTCTTCACACGCAGACACTCACTTCGGTTTCAGCACTGTGTAAAATGGTGATTTTCAGTTTGTAGGAATTGTGCCATACAGACGACATTGTGTTTGTCATCAGAATCATAGCTGTGATACCTTCCCCAATCTCAACACAGTGTAGTGTGCATTTCCATCTTAGTTACCGATGGCGTATATTCAGTAAGGCAATCTGGAAGGATTGATTCAATGCATTGGTATTAGAAATCCTGTACTTAAAATGCCCCCAGCTTACTTTTTGTGTTGAAATGTTTGGGAGGGGGATTGAGTTTGTTGTTTAAAGTAAAACAATACTCTCTGTAGCAAAGCTCCTGCATTTCTAAGACCTAGTTATGGCTCACACAGCAATACTATCATCTTGTGTGGACTAGCTGGATTTGCCCAGGTAAGAAGAGGACCAGTAACATGGGGGACAACGGAGTTCTTCCCTAGAGATGAGTGATGATCTTTACATAGCAGTAAATAACTAGTGCTCCATTCATAAACACGTTTTCCTGCGCTCAGTCTTTCTAGTCTGTATTGGCTGTGCTATACTACACCTGATTAATCACTCCTGCACGTCTGCCTCCACATACACACACAGAAGAATGGTAGTAATTTTTTTATTTAAAAAAAATTCACATCATTTACACTGACAGCCCTTAAAAGTTCAGATGCTATCAGCTGGTATTTAAAAAAAAAATCAAGTAAAAATTGATCTATTTGTATTTTATCTGAGGTAGGAAGTGTTTTACAAAAGCAATATTCTCTTAAAGCGGCAGGTAAACATGATTATACAGTAAAATTGCTTGTATTGCTCCAAGCAAATTCAAGCTAAAAAGGTAGAAACTGAAAGGAGAGGGAAATCAATGGGAAAGATGACAAAGAACAAAGGTGGTAAAAGCAAAGATATGTCATGGCCTTGATCTTCCTTCTAGGAGATGTACATCTAAAGCAACAGCAAATGGCATGGTCGTGGATGAGTGCAGGTATTTTGGTACAGAAGAGCCAGCAGCTCTGTCACTAAATCGCCCTTTGGGTCTATGTTTGTCAGAGCAAGAAAGAGATTGTAGGGCATAATCAGTGTCACCCTCTGGCCTCATTTTTACAATCTGACTCACAGTTTTATTTTATTGCGCTTAACACAGGAAGGCTTGTAGTAAGTGAGAAGGCGGGAGAGTAGAATTAGGCATGATATGAATGTATGTGTTGTGAGATTGCAGTTGAATTACTTAGCAAGTCTCTTTTGCCAGGGACTCCTAAATAAGTTTTTGTTTAAGAAACTAGAGCTATTTAAAAATGATAGCATGTGACATGATTTTGTAAAAAGCAAGTCACTTCCAGAGATAGCACTATGAAATCTTGTGGTTTTGCTTCCTTTTCCTGTAAATTTTAGTTTTGTCACAGCTGAGATTGTGGTTGGTTTTCTTATGGCAAGCAATGTGTACAAGTTTTAAATTATCCACGGTAAACAGCAGCTGATAGAAGTATTCCCAGTTTACTTCTCTTCCATCTCGTGTTTTGACAGCTTCTGCCAGTTCTGGGACAACAGCACGTTTCTTCTCTATTCTTCAGTACACAAAAGAGAAAACAATATTGCCATCAAAAGTTTTTTCATAATAATCAAGTCTCCATCTTCCTTTTAGAGCCAGGCGGAATTTGAATTCTTTCACCATAACTAGCTTTATGATTTATTTTTTTCCTGAGGAAATTAGTTTAGCAAATCTTGTTTGCTTCACAAGTGTACAATGCCTGAAAATGGGTCTGAGGGGTTTTGCCAGAGTTTTTTATCCTGTGCCAGGGCTTTTTAGCCTTCACAAAGGATAACGTGGTGAGGAAGGGTATGTTTTCATACAAAGAAAATCTGAACAGAAGCAAAGCAGCTAATGAGAGATGGCATTATAATCTGTCATCAGGATTTTACGTTATCAGAAACAGCTGCAGCATCCAAGCCTCTAGTCACATCCAATGCACTAGTCACAGCAGAGGTAACTGCACAGTGGTGGTGGGGGGTGGCAGTGTAAAGACTCAATGGCTCTACCTTTCCTGCCTAAGATGAAGGGCATGAAACAGGTAAGCTTGGATTAATACTTTGTACATACATGTGATCGAGATTCCAGGTACTGAAGAGGATTCTGCTTTCCCTGTTACCGTAGGGGTTGATAGAATGCTTACATGGGCAGTCATCTCTGTCGAAAGGTCCCTGTAAAACAAGACGGCTACAATGAAAGGTGTACTGCTCGTCACCCCAGCGCTGTCCTTCCACTTGCTATAATGAACCAAAGATAGGTCACACGCTATGACAACATCACCCCGTTAAGTTTGATACTGCACTATGCAAGCATCCAAATACCTGTTTCCTTCCTCTAATGTCATTGCAAGTCATGCCACTGCTTGTTGGAACCAAGGCTCTCTGCTTCAGAAAGGGCTGAACTTACCTGACAAGAGAACCATCCCTCCGCAGTGCACAGGCGGACTGCCTCCTCCTCTCTTCTGTCAAAGTAGCATCCGTTGTATTTCACAGATCTCAGTTTATCTGACATCAGGTCAATTATCCTTTTATATGCATCTCTTGCTGTAGGATGAACATTGGAAATAAAACTACTAACCTAGGGGTGGGGGAAAAACAAAACCCAGTCATTCCTTGGTGCCTGTAGCAGCCTGAGGCTCTTTTCTACAATGAGCATATTGCCCTGTAAAAGTGTTTTATATATATGTGGTCACAGAATTACTTTTACTAGCAGCTTGAAAGTAAGTTACTTCAACAGAAACTGTTACCTCTTTCATGTAGCTTCGTATTCTGCTTTCACAACTGTATCGCATGTAGCTTGATTTGTTCTTAAAACGAGACTCTAGACCTAAAGGGAGTTAGATTATGTTGTAACTTAGTACTTCTAGTGCTGTGCTTCTGCCTAGCTGGGTGTTTATCCCTTCTTTTCCCAAACTCAGCATGCACACATTTTTTTCTTTCCCGATTTTATTTTACTGGTTCAAGACTACCCTGCTCTTAGCACTCTAAAGGACAGCGCAGAGCATCTGCTGTGAGAGCAGTAGCTGATATTATAGTTGTTAAATGTTTCTCATTAATGCGCACACACAGAGCACTAAGAGGCTGTGAAAAGAAAACTGAGTTGTTGAGGACGACCTGCAACAATGACTTGGGAATGGGAGAGGGAACTTGCAAAGAAAGTCTAGTTAGCTGGCTGATAGGTGCAAATTATCAATATACTATTAGCAAATCGTTAAAAGATTGTAAATGCAGACCTATATTGACGGGGGAAAAGATGTATTCCAGAGCAATCCTGGGTGAAGCAATAGGGAACATTGGGGTTGTTTTACCATTTTCTGACAGTAAATATGCATCTCTTTCAGAGAAGCACAAAAACTCACGCTGATGTTGGTGGTAACTAATCCCCGGACTGGGTACAAAATCGCACCAGCCAGGAGTCCTGAATTTTTGAACTACTTTTCCTTCCGAACAGTAAAACTGACAGGAGCGACTCCTTCGAGCAGCGTGAGCCCTGCTGCCCCTAAGCAGCTCCTTGCGGGCGACAGACGTACCTTCGAACCATTTCTTGTCGTCCTCCTTGTCCTCGGCCAGGCTGTTTTCGTTCAGGTTGTGGATCAGATCCGCCAGCAGCCTCTGCCTCCGAGGAGCCTGCTCGTCGGTGAGCAGCTTCCGCGCCGCCTGCACGACGGCATCTCTCTGGTTGTAGAAGGCGGCCAGGAACCCCTCGATGTCGCTGGCACCTGCGGCTTGCGCGGGGGAGACGGCACCGGCTCAGGGGCCGCGGCCGGGCCCGGGCGCTGCCCC
>NW_010972626.1:968002-988895 GCF_000737465.1 Haliaeetus leucocephalus
GCCCCCCGGCCGTCCGCTGGGCCGCCGCTTAGGGCGGTTTAGTCCCCCTCCTTGAGCCGGCGCCGTGACCCCTGCGGGGCCTGAGGGTTGCCGCCTCGGCCTGCTGCCGCCTCCTGTGGTGAAGCGGCCGGGGGAGGGGGGGGGGGGAAGGGGAGAGGGAGCCGAAATTAATGCCGTGATATCTCTACGACACGGGGTGGGGGGTAGCGGTGGTCCTTGGCCCTTGTCCTGCCCGTTGTCTCCTGCCTTCTGCTGCCGCCCCTGTCAGCAGCCCAGGTGTGTGCGTAGCTGTGACACGGTGCTAGCTAGCTAGCTTTTGGCTAAACTGACCCCGTTCTTTATTCTTTGCTTCTTCCCTTTGGCTCAAGCGGACAGAGGATGGTACAGGCCGCTCCCGTGCGCGTTTTGGAACTCAAGTGGTTTCAGGTTCCATCTCGGATTAGCAGATTTAACTGAGTTTATTAGCAATTTGCTATACAAGTTAGCTAAACCCTCGTTTCACTAAGTACTAATAAAACACTCAGCATAAGAATATGGTGCAGTTTATGGTGCCAACATTAATTAAAGATAATCTAGATTTGTAGTCATCATCTACTGACTTGGTGGAGCACAGGATTTAATTCTTTGGCTGTAGTGTTTTAATGTTCTTTTATTGTCCTTCCAGGGATTAGCTTAAGCTTGAAACATCATTGCTTTGACTAGCTCGCTTCTGCAGGATGCCACAGAAGATCGGTTTTATAGTTGTTAGTTCATCGGGACACGAAGATGGCTTCAGTGCAAAAGAGCTGATGGTTCATGCACCGACTGTGAATGGATGGCGATCACCCAGGTACTGGAAGCGGGAGGTGCGGAGCCCTGAAGCACTGAGTTTAAAATGAGCAGGAGGTGTACCTTGCATGGTCAGAGTAGTTTACAGCATCCCAGACCAAACTGATTATAAAACCAGAAAACTTACTTTAATCCCGTGGAATCCTTATCCTGGGGGAAAAAAAGCACCTTGGTTACCACCTAAAGGCATCGCATTGCATTTAAATAAAGTCCTTTAAAAGGAAAAAAGGGAACCATTTTTGTTCTTGTCAGTCTTCTTGGAGTTTGCAGCCGCTTTGGCTTAGTGTTAAAAATCCAGTCTTCTCACCACATCTTCTAGACATGTATGGCGTACTTTAACATATGCATGCATGCGATAAGGTGAAGAGTGTTTCTACTCTACTCTTTGGTTTATTTTTACAATATCTGCAATGCTGACTTAAACTATAATAACTTTGGAAAGTTTAATAATTAAATGTTACTTGAGTTGGAAGTGAAGTCATCTTTAAAAAGGTGATTCAGAAATTGTGTATGTTTTCAGACTCTGTCAGTATCCACAGGAAATTGTTCTGCAGTTGGCGGAGAGGTGTCGAATACGAAAACTGCAGTTGCTTGCTCACCAGTACATGATTTCAAGCAAAATTGAGTTCTACATCAGTGAAAGCTTGCCTGAATACTTTGCTCCTTATCAGTCAGAGAGATTTCACAGACTAGGGTAAGTCAAAAAGCTCTAAATGGTTTTATTACCTTAATCAGAAAGGCTTCAGGAGGAAAGAATATTCATTGTGCTTTGCATGCAATATTAATACACTGTGCTGTAAGCAGTAAAGAGATCCCGTACTCACTTAGATCTGTAACAAAGCTGAAGATGTAGGTGAACAGTCTTGTCAGATGACAGCACACATTGTTTCAGTTATGAGAGCGCTTTAAACCATATCAAAGTGCTAACTTGAGGAGCAGAAATACAGCTGTGTATTTGTACATTTCCTCTGCTTACTTGTTATATTTTCCTTCTCAGTTATGTCCCTCTCTCAGACAATGAAAAGACTGATTTCAAAGCACGAGAGTTAAAATCTGTGTATATGGATGCAGTTGGCCAGTACCTGAAGCTGATTTTCCATAAAAATTATGTCAATAAATACAACTTATACGGTCAGGTAAGTTGAGTTAAGAGTCCATACTTGGTAAGCTAGATGGCATTTCAGTAGTACAGAATGGGCATAGAAATCCACTCCCTTGGTTTGTAGAAGCTAATAATGTTGTTTGAAAGCTCCTGGGTTTATTTTTGGTTTCTTTTAAAATGGAAAATACAAATAAGAGGTTGTAAGTGACTTGGAATCATGACCAAGTGCATGCAACTTATCCAGAACAAACGAGTCAAGTGCATGTTCCATTACTGCCTTCCATTCTGAGTTTTAGACTGCACAGCAGGCTCTGTGCTGAAGACAAAATGCTTTCTCTGAGAACAGCTTTGCAGTTTCTACAAAGCCACTCTTAGTCTTTAGGATCTGATGTGGCATTAAGTGGAGGTGTTGTGTAGCCATCCCAATACAGAAAAAAGCAAATATCTGCCTCAGTTCTGCAGTGACTCTTCACTTCCATTCCAGAGCAGTGCAGGAAGGGAACAACTGATGACTGTACACTGTGGTCTGTAGATGAATGTGGTCTGTAATGAAGCATGAAGTACATTTAGCACTTAGTGCTTTTCTTTGCTTCCATACCACCCTGGAGACCACAGGTCCTGCTTTTTTTTGTTCAAATTTTTTTGGTTCCGTTTTCATAAGATATGGAAATGTAATAACCTTATGCATTTACATTTTCTTTAAATCTATCCCAGGTTGCCCTAGTAGCTATAAACATTATTGGAGATCCAGCAGACTACAGCAATGACAGCAATAATACTGTAAGTGCAAAGCATCCCTGTCTTTTTAATGTTGCTACACATACTCAGTTACAGGGTTCTTGGGGTAATGGAATGCATCTTTCTTCTGCTAGTTTCTTGCTGTAGCAGAGCTGCCATGTATTGATTTTTTTTTTTTGTTATCTTGAAGCAAGAAAGTTCTCAAAAATTGAGCCTAATATGTGGATACAAAAAATAAAACACAATCAATTGGAACGTTTACATTTTCAGCCTCTCCAAGATCTCTTGTTTCAATATGCCCCAAAACATAAGTATTATAAGTAGTGTAGCTTATGTTGATTGTGGCAAGTCACAATTTCTGTCCTGAACACATACTTGATGTTGAATGTGCATTAAGATTTTTTTTTTTCTCCCCCCTTACAAAGCCTTCCAGAGAGAAGCTGATAGACCACTACTTAGGAATTAAATCAGATGACCCTGCCTTAGATGGAACTTACCTTGGGTAAGGATGTTTTTTTGCGTATACCCTGGCAAAATGTCTGCTCAGTCTAAAGTAGTTCTCAGTCTCTATATTTTGTTAGTTCCCTGCTAGTGAAGAGAGATGACATATGCTCAGACTGGTTTATTTTGGATTAACTGAAAGGTTATTTTATCCATTTTATATCTTCAGGAAGCCTGACTCCATTTCACCTCTGGATGATTTGGCTTTTGACATGTACCAGGATCCAGAAGTTGCTCAGATAATACGTAGACTGGATGAGAAGAAGCGTGAAGCTGTCCATCATGAACGCTATGATTATGCCAAGAAACTCAAACAAGCTATCGCAGACTTGCAAAAGGTATTGTTGAAAGACTGTTTATCTCTTAAGCCGAACAGTGTTCCCGTGGTCCCTCAGGGACCCTAGTGTTCATGAGGAATCATAATGATTTCCAGTATATTTTCAAAACAGTAATTTTAAAATCAGATAGCTTGATTTAGTAGCTTGGCTGGAAATACTGAAATGTATACATATATATGGTAATGTGATTCCAAGCTAGCCTGTTATACCACCTTCTAGGTAGGGGAACGACTTGGTCGATATGAGGTAGAGAAGCGCTATGCTGTAGAGAAAGAAGATTATGATCTGGCTAAAAAGAAGAAACAGCAAATGGAGGCATACCGCCTGAAGGTGTATGAGCAACTGGAGCTCCACGACCTTCTGGATGCAGACCTGATGGTGGGTACTGTTATTCCTAATTCAGGAGGCTTTATTCTGTGGGTGTTGTAAATAGAAATGGCAGAGCAACCAAAATAAATTCAGGGAAGAAGAGTTGTTACACAGGTACTTTATGACAATTACTTAAGGATTTTAAGTTTTCTATTTGGATTGTGGATTTCCCTAACCAAAGGCTTGCACGTCGCATTTTATGAACATGCTTAGTTCTCCATAGATAACATTACATTAAACTGTTAAGGTCTCAAGCAAATGACATTAGAATCCTGAATGTTTTGCATAATTGCAAGGCTACCCACTGCAGATTCATAAGGTACTTTCTCGTATTTTGAAGGGGTATAACAGTCTTATGCTGGCATCATGGCTAACCACAGAGAATTAATGTGATAAAATATAGTTTTATATTGTTCTCAGAATGGGAAGCTTTAAAATCTCTCCACACACGCATCTGCACAAAATTATTTTCCAATTGTTTCATAAAGCTGCATCCAGTGGCAATGATTACATGTCTGTGAGTGAGGTCTGATATTTACTTGAAAGCAGCAGAACCTTGTTGACTGTCAGAGTTGTAGCTGTGCTAACTGATTTTAGTACATTGCTAGCCTTGCTTTACAAAATCTCCTTCCTTTTCTCAGATTCGAAAACCACCTGAATTGCCTTTGGAGTCTATGATTTATACTGACAATCCTCAGCGCACAAAAGCTACAAATTCACCTCCTTGTGAGCACACAGAACCGCAAAAAGGAGAGCCATGGAGAGCAGAGCCTTTGCTGGAAGAGAAGTCAGCAGATCCCTCGTCTGCTAAGCCTGTTGCTCCCCATCAGTCCCCTCCTCCTCCTCAGACTCATCCTGCAACCGCCAGGGAAGTGTTTCCCAAAGAAAATGTGAGCAGCGTACGTCTGTTACTGCAGAAACCTGTCAGAGCAAATGATCTTGTATTCAACCTTCCAAAACAACAAGGTCTTTTGTGGTTATTCTTGTGGCTTATATAGTATCTGAAATTGACTGTGTTGCTGAGCAGTGCCCATCTAATAATTGGCATTGGTCTTTCTCTTTCCTGAATTTCTTTGGAAGCCTTTACAAATGTTCATTGAGTCTTGGGCAAAAGGGGATTATACCTGGTTTCCAAATAGATGAATGGAAGCAAATAGACATTAAATGACTAATCAAGGGTCATACAGCCAATATAGTGGTAGCTGAATTCTGCTTGCTCCTTTAATGGCTTAATAAATCTCCTTCTCAGAGATCATGTTGGATGAATCTACAGCAGCAAGGGAATTTGTTGGAATGTGGTTGTAGGGTAAGAGTCTTGGTGTCATGTCTAAAGAGAGGAAGAAAATCATACTATCTAGTTAACCTGATCTTTAGGTTTTGCTGCTTCAGCTTTTGGCAAAGCTAATGAAGACTTGTGTTGACTCTAGTAGCAGTAGTATTTGCTCTTAACGGGATGTTGACTTAAAATAATTTAACAAATAAGGCTTTATGACTTGCTGGCTTCCTGTCAACAGGTGATTTCTTCTGTAGATGCGTGCACTTCCACAAAAGGCATTTTGTGTGTGTTTTATTGTATTCTATAAACAAGAAATAAGTTTTATTCACAGGCACTGATTCCATTTTTTCATGATGTTATTATGGGAACTTCAACATCTGTACTTAAATGTAAAGCAGTACTGCTTTGACGGGGGAAAAAATGCATTGAGGTGAATCCAAGTAGTGATGAAACAACTCCATATCTAAGTCATTTCTAGAATAGCCAATTTTGTCTTCTCTGTTAGGTTGAATTTTTACCTTATGATGAGAGACCTCTTCCAGCTATCTGCAAACAGCCTGATGAAGCAATTGCGTACCTTGAGCCGGAGATGGCTGAAGGGGCTATCGATGATACTCCAAGAAGTGGCATTACTGGGGAACCAGAACCGTTAACTGAGAAGGCACTGAGGGAGGCCAGCCCTGCTATTGAAGTTTTTGGAGAAGCTTTGGTAAAAAACAATAAAATAAACACATAGATTATTGTGGTCTGTGTTGAGTTGATTTTACATGCACTCTGTCAACAAAGATCTACTGATACGGTTTTTACATGTTCAGAGCTGTTACTTGAAAGTCTGAGATTAGAATTTGACCTTGGATATGTGGGTGCCTGTTTTCAACACTTATATGATGCTGTAGCTTTTATGATTGATTATTTGATGAGCTATTAAGCAGATAGTATCTGGTAGACTGCTTTAGGGTACGGACCCTACCAGAATACCCATAACTTGCCACTGTCGTTTGCAGGGAGAGAAATCGTTGCTGTGCGCGAAATGGTTCCTTGACCCTGACCTGTTAATCCATTTTATTCATCATTTTTCAAAAGTATGTGCTTTTAATAAAAGCCAAATTCCTGTAGGAAACACCTGGGGATTTCATGCTGAAGTTCATATGTTCTTTTGAGGCTGTTTCTATATATAAATATTGAAAGATCAGTATTGACCTTTTAAGAGATAAACTTGTTCTGTGTTCAGGTTTCAGGAGCATATTCCAAAACTTGGTCGTATCGAGAAGACGCATTACTGGCTGTGTATAAGAAGCTGATGGAAATGTCAGTAAAGACTCCAAAGGACGATTTAAAGAACATGCTGAGAGCAGCCATTTTTCTTGTAAGGAGAGCCATCAAAGACATAGTGTCTTCAGTAAGTTGTGATGTGTTTGATAAGAAATGCTCCAGTGAAGAACTGACAGCAAAAATTGTAGAACTGTGTGGTTAAGGCACTTTAAATAATTTAAATGGTTTGTAAAACTACTGTTGAGTAAGTTAAAAAAAAAACAAAACAAAAACCGAAACAAAAACAAATTAAATGTCAGCTTTTAGTTAGGATCAAGGACTGAGCAAAGTCTGGCATTCAGCAGCATGGAAAATACTGTCCTGGGCTGAGTAATGAGCTTGAGAAACAACTGCTGATGCAGTAAATGTGTACTGTGGTTGAGCCTTTTTTGGGGGCAGGTGTGTGTAAAGTTGAAATACAGCAATGAAGTAACTTTTAATTTCCAACTTGAGAGACTACAGGAGACTTAGGCTTCAAATAAGCCTTAAACAAGAAGAAAAGAAAAAAATCAAGAGCTGTGTTACTCTTTATAAAAAAAATTCTGAAGCCTTTCACCTAAACCCTAGCGACATGTTTTCTGGAAGAGAGGTATCTGAATGAAGTAGATTTTACCACATTGTCTGAAAACAGGGATCTGTGTGGTATTTTTGTCTAGTGTTTATTTTTTCTTTTTAACTTAGGTTTTTCAAGCTTCCCTGAAACTCTTAAAAATGATCATTACCCAATATATACCAAAACATCAACTAGGAAAACTAGAAACTTCTCATTGTGTAGAAAAAACGCTTCCAAGTTTGCTTTCTAGAACAGGAGACTCTTCATCCCGTCTTCGCCTTGTGGCTTCTAACTTCATTCAGGTAGGTGTTTTTCTTCAAATTACGGTTTGACTGCATTAAGAATGTCACAGAGCTTACAGGTGGATAACATCTAATCAGACTTGACTTCAAGACCAGAGTTTGGTGCTGTAAAGGATTATGCCTTACATGGAAGGCAAAGTGGGAGCACCAACTTAGTATCTTTGCAGTGTTTTTTCTAGCCATGTATTGTCACCTTTGTTGTGGGGGACAGTGTGGGGAGATACCTGCTGCTGCAGATGCAAGAAAGGTACGACTCTTGCATTCTTCTTAATTGCAAGTGATCTACAGAGATGAGAGCAAGAAAGTACAACGTACTGCTCAGGCTGTGTTGCAGTTTGATTGCATTTTTGACAGTCAACTTTTGAAAGTCAACTTAGCATAAAAAAGATGCCCATTTTAAAAGACACAGTCCATTCTTTGCTCAATTGTTGACAAAGAGCAGCTGTGAACAGCTGCTAGAGGATTACAGGCTCTGTTTTCCAGTAGAATTTAGAAGAAAGAACAGTAGTTCTGTGTGAAAATCTGTTAATTCAGTCCTGGGAGTGGAGTGGAGTGAGTCACTGGCTCTGGGTTATTTATCCTTGCTTGCATCCACACATGGAGGGAAAAGACTTCTCTTTCGCTGTAGACGTAACTAAAATTTTAACAGGGTTAATTGCGTAAAGTGCTCTGGTGTGTCACTGGAACCCCAAAGGTGACAGGTTACTTTATTACTACTGCTTGGCTTGTTTAGAATAGATTTTGTAATTGAATGAGAACAGAAATGAGAAAATGGTTACAGATATATTTTTGTAGACGGGACATGGCCTGGAGAGAAGGAAAATGTGTTTGTTTTGTATCGCTGCTAATAGATGATACCCTGACTGAATAAGCAGTTCTCTAGGGAAGGTGCCACATATCTCTAGAAATAAGTATGTCCAAAACAGACCAGCCAACCTGGTGACAACTGCATCTGGTCCTCAGGAAGAGGGACTGCAGGACACCATCATCTGCTTGAGTGTCTGTCAGCTGACAGGAACTGGGAGGAGGGGTGCTTTGGGTTATTAAACATTCTGCTACCTGCAAAGAAATAAAACATTGAGCTTTGAATAACAGCAGAATTTAGCCCTTTGCAAAATAGAATGAGAAGTTATAAGATGGCATGTGTTTTCTGAAGCACTCTTGAAATCCATCTTGATGCAATGTCAAGACTTTGCATCCTTTGTGACACTTCTCATCTACCTTCTCCTCAGATAGTTCGGTGTAAGATGGAGTTCTTGAAATTCTTCTTACAGCCCAGTTCTATAACTCTTGCTCATCTGAGCATGACTAAGATTTTATCGAGTTCTCAGTAGCTTTCTCTCTGATGCCAAAAACAAGACCAAACATCTGTGTAATCCTCTTTTTAAAACCTTTGCAAGTAACTTCTGGCTGCTGAAGTAAGAAATAAGCAGCTACTTCTTATGGAAGGCTTATTTTGTTTTACTTAACTTGTTATAAGTAACTTAGAATAACTCTACTTTGCAAAGACAGTTAATTTTCCTCATTTAGCATTCCTCCATGCACACTGACTCTCTGTATGTTTATAGGAAATGGCACTGTGTAGTGAAGTTAAACCTCTTCAGATCGTTCCAGTTCATTTGGTTCAACCGTTAAAACCAAACTCCCCAACACATCTGGCGATGAGTCAAGTGGAATTAGTGGCGTGCCTATTGAAAGACATGGGAACTGAAAACTCTGGGTTTACCATCAGCAATGTCATGAAGGTAGGAGTCTGAGTTTACAGCACATGAAGTGTTTTCTGTTGCTGTTTTATTGGGGCTTATCTGTCTGCTTTGGAGTGCTTGGTGAATTACTGAAGAGAATTTGAGCCTCTTGGAGGTGACAACACACAACCATGTGAGGAGGCAAGATGCCAATATGGGGAAAAAAGAATCACTGGGTCAAAAAGTGTTTGGAAAAACCTTTCTCTATGAAGATTTCTCCCACTGCAGTGAAATAATTGTCTTAGACTAATAAGTCCTTAAAAAGAATGTGGGAAAAGAGAGGCTCTTTTTTTTTTCCCCCCTCTTTTTTTTCTTTTCAGTTTGCAACGGGAGCTTTGGAACACAGAGTTTATGAAGTTCGTGATGTAGCGTTGCGGATTATCTTTGATATGTACAGGCAGCACAAGGCTGCTATACTGGAATATCTTCCTCCAGATGATGCAAGCATTCGCAAGACTGTTCTCTATAAAACACTCTTTGATGGATTTACTAAAATAGATGGCAAACTTTCTGAAGCTGAAATTAGGGTATGTAATAAGATTGCAGAACACATGTAGCTACTTTAAACATTTCATTCAACTGAGCAATATACTGATTTCATAGTTATATTAGACATTGAATGACATGCATAGCAGAGTATCTTAAGGTGTGTTGTTAACATTATTTAGTGTAACAAGCTGGTGTTCAGTTTATTACATATACTTAATCTTATGAATAAAGCCTACAAAGAATACAGAGATGGTACTTTTGAAATAATGCACAATCATTTTGGAAAATACACATATACTATTTTATGCTGGCTAGCCTTGGAAACAGTAAGCACAGGGGAAATGCTATGTGTTTCTTTCAGGCTAGTACAGAGGACTTTGGGGCAAGGGAGGTGTTCCTGTAACACACCAATCATTTAACCAAGCAGGATGTTTCTTGTACTGTATTGACCATTTGTTCTATGCTGATGTGTTTTCCAATCTCTCCTATATGACAGATGGTTCAAAAACTTGTAATTAAAAGAGTATTTCTTGACAGGCACAGAGAAAGGCAGCAACAGAAGAAGCAGAGAAACAGAAGAAGGAAGAAATAAAAGTTCTGCAAGGTCAGCTGGCAGCTCTAAAGGAGATAGAAGCAGAAGTTCAAGCTGGAAAGGTTAGGGTGGTTTGGTTTTGATTTTTTTTTTTAAATCCTTTTCTCCTCAGGTATCACAGGCTTAGATAATTAACATTACTGTTGTCTCATTAAAAAAAAAAAAAAAAAAAAAAAAAGAGAGGCTCCATGACGTACTCCTCTTCAGCAGTCCAACTTAAAAACTGTGTGTAAATTCAAGAGTCTTTCTACAAGTCTGAGTGTTTCTATACCAGCTAGAGTATAGGAATTGTACCGAGTGCGTCAAGGCCCTCCAGAAGCATGCTGTACTGCACATCCATTAAGTTTTATATCTGAACCTTAGAAAGGTAGTCAGCTACCCCAATGCCAGGAAGTAGGACTGTTTTACCCCCCTCAGAAGATTGCTGCCTTAATACCCGAGAGATCTGCTGTGGGACCAGAAGCACAAACATTGTAATGCACTGGCTCTGCTTCTAAGCTTTTAATTCCAGAGGAAAATCAGAATATAATCTGTTCTTTTTCTCCCTGGCAAGCATCACAGTCATTAAGCAAATTTCTGACTTAAATTTCTTTATTCAATAGGAGAAAGAATCTGATTTTCAGAAGCCAAAGAATCAAGGTAGGTAGTTTCAAATAGTATTAAGAAATGTAGAGATATTTCAGGATGTCTTTGAAACACTGTGGATGCTTAATAGATTATTGAATTATCTCGGTTAAAAGCATGCCAGAGTGCTTCAGATTGGCTGAGTCTCAACCTACCATAGAGGTAACCATTAAGTTCACGAAAGAAAATTTACCATCAGCTAACCAGTTAATTTCTAATAAGAAATTAGTATGGCTTGGCTTGAAGCCATTTTAGGTTTCTCCTCAACCTGAGGCAGAACAGCTATTACATGTAAAAATAATCAGTGAAATATTTTACTGTTGCGGACCCCTAAAGAAATAGTTTCCCAGCTGCCTGCAGGTATCTTGTCTTGCAGTGCTTGTTTACCAGTATGGCAATGTTATGATTCTATTAGATTATTTTTTTTTCTGCTGTTAAGATCCAGAGAAGCAGTATTTCTAGGCATGCACAAAAACTAATGAAAATGTGATCTTGGTTTTAATAGTTCTCTTTTTACAGGTTACCAGGTAAATGAAAGCCCACAGCCTGCAGCAGCAGAGATTCCAGATGATCATGCCTCTGTTGCAAATTACTTGGATAAGTAAGTTAGATGAGCAGCTTCTAATCACCTTAAGCACTTAGTATATAACCTGCAAGCTAATAATGTTAATAACAGTTTTCCAGTAGATCAAAGCTAATACCTTCAGCGTTGAAACAATGAAAATGTAAATCTCTTCTAACAGACTTGGAGTTATCGCTAGGCAATCCTAGATGTTGATTTCTTAAGTTCTTGGATAGCATGACCTTGAACTTGTTTTCTGAGTAGTTGTTTGTGGGACAAGAAATTGCCACAGTTTAATGTTCAACTGCCAGTATAAAATAAGGCAAAGGTATATGGTAGTTTTCATGTGAATTGTAGCATAAGGGCATAGAGAAAGCATTTGAAAATTCTGGAGCCGTGAAAGCCAGTTGCAGTGAGCTGTTCTCAGTGCTTTTGTAAAATTATGTCTTTCTATAGGAACAAATGCTTTATAGTTGTATTCACCATAAATTATATAATAGTATCTGTTCACGTCCTACCCTAAGGCCAGCATTATATGGGGAAAATGAGGTACACCAAGATGTTAGCTATTTTTCAGAATAGTTTCTAACAGAAGAAACAGGGTTCATTCATTTCACTCTGTGATGTTACCGATGTTTGTATTTTTTTTTCTAGCTTATGTATTTTTTGTGGGGAAAGGGACGAATCCTTCACAGAGGAAGGATTGGATCTCCATTACTGGAAACACTGCCCTATGTTAACCAGATGTGAGCACTGCAAACAGGTTAGGCATAAACTTTCTAGAGCTACTACAAGACATTAACCATTGTTATTCTGGTTTTAAGGTGCAATACGATACTTAGCCCTAAGGTAGATGAATTCTGAACACAGCTGTGTGATCTTGGGTAGTGCTTCTCTAAAAGAGCAGCATTATAAATTGTATTAATAACTGGACTAAAATTTCATTTTCCCTTTGTCATTTTGGAAAGTGAGATTTAACTTCCAAAAATTGCAGTTTTTTAAATACTATCCTTATTTACTCAGTGCAGTACAAATCTACAAATCTTTTTGGGTGCCTCTTGCTCTGTTGCAGGTGGTGGAAATAGCAAGCCTGACAGAGCACTTGTTGACTGATTGTGATAAAAAGGACAGCTTTGGGAAATGTCAACGATGCAGTGAGGCCCTTCCAAAAGATGAGTTGCCCAAGCATATTAAGAGCAAGACTTGCAATTGTGAGTAGTTTCGAACAGGAAGGTTGAACTTCAAAGGTCAAGTCAGTCAGACTTTCAAATACTGCAAATCTTTGGCAAGTCAGACCGCTTCTGTTTAGGTACCGCATGGTGGATTTAGAAATCTAAGTAAATAGAATAAATGCCTGAGTTTCCCAGTGCTTGAAATGCTTCGCTTTTATGAAGGTATGGGGGGAGGATGAGTGAGGAGAACAGAAAGCCTCTACCACATCCTTGTGGATTAAGCCCTATCACTCCTTTTGATCTTGTTTCAATGTAGATGATTAAACACGGGACTTCTTTGACAGCAGTCAATGGTAATAGGGTAGGAGCTGGTTTAGCCATAGGGTAGTTTTATGCTCTTTGTTGTGCAGCTTCTCCTTTTGTATTTGAAATTAGCCTGTCTTTGCCATTCTTACATTATTTTTCTAATCGTTTCAGCTGCCAAACCAGAAAATGTGGCAAACCATTGCCCATTGTGCCATCACAACTTTTCCCCAGGAGAGGAGGTAAGACTGCCTTCCAGACTGATCTGCTGTTGTTATGTCAGTGGGAGTGAATTCCTGTCCTCTTCTAACACTGGCTTATACCCACCAACTTAAGAACTTGCCTGGATTATTGCTGGGGTCTATAATGGCTACCTCACGCTCTGGGGACCATAGTTGAACCTGGGTCTTTTGCCCTTAGAGGTGTATATGGGAACCACAGGGCTACAGGCTATTCAGTGTCGGTCTTTCTCCTCCTGCAGAGGCAGCTATACACCTTACAGCTTTCCAAATTCCCAACTACTACAAGATTCTGTGAGTTCACTTGTCAGCCCTAGTGTTTGGAGTGAGATTATGCAGCTTAAAATACTGCAACAGGACTGAGCACATCCAACAGGGCATCCAGGATTAAGACTATGTTGATTTTGGTATAAGAAAAAATTGACATGAAGAAAGTAAGCAAGAACTGCTATAATTGTCAAGAGAGTTGAGGTGGCCTCTCTCTAATTTCTGCACGCTATTCCCTGTAACTGCCTAATGCTGTGAAATCTCTGACACGCCAGCTCTAATTGCCTTCTGCAATTGAAAATATGTATTGGTATTATATAAAAAGCAATTTGTCCAGAAAAGACTTAATATATCTGTTTGAGTCTTTTATATGAATCATCTAACACTACATTATGATCATATTTAAGTAGTTCTGTGTATGATTTAATTTTTGGAAAAAGGCTATCCAGGGAGCAGCTAACAGCACTATGCTGAGTATTAGATCCAGTTAAATGTCATTGGCTGATACGTAATCTATGTTATTTTCTTCCTTTCAATGGGACCATTGAGTAGTGCTTCTGTTCTCAACAACAAGTTTTTTCCAAATTTTTGCTTTGCCCAGCGCGAGGAGCTCAGAAAATACCGTAACCAAGTCTGAAGAGTTTGTTGAGAATGTATGTCTTGTTTGGATTCATTTGGGTTTTGGTTGTTTGTTTTGTTTTTTTTTTCTTCTGCCCAAATTATTCTTGTAAGTAAGAGGCTTCACATAGCCCTAGTTTGAAGAAGCTGTCATGTTCCTGTAATAGCAGTTCCTACTCCTTCGGGTTGCTGAATGCTTTAACTATTACCATAACCTTGTAGTTACGCCCATACCTTTTCGGTTTAAAATATGTGTAGAAGAAAAGATTTTTGATGTTATTTGTATATTGTTCTTTCCTGATATGAACTCAGCTGTTAGTTAAGAAAATTTTAAAAACAAAATGAATGTCACTTGTTTTTAATTTCGAGGATCTGTCTGGGTTTTTTTATTGTGATGTACCTTTTAAGTTATATTAAAAAATTGATATATTAATTTCTATTTCACTTAGTAAGTCATAAGGTGCTCATGCTTTTATGAGTAAGCAGTTTTAAATGCTGTTGCCATAAAGACTGTATACAACCCTCATTTTCCCCATGTTTTAAAAAGTATATGTGCATACATAGTGACTAGATAAGAGATCGGCTAATTTTGCTGGTATTGTAATATCACTTCTTTTTAATTGACTTTAGGCCTGGAAGTCTCACCTAATGGGCAAAGATGGCTGTAAAATGAATCAACGGAGATTATCCACAATAAATAAAACTCTTCTGTTGCAGCCTAGTAAGATATTATTTTATTATAATAATGATTACGCTTTTTACTGTGTTGCCTTTGCTTAAGAAAAGTATTTCATCCTTGAGAGCAAGCTGGCTCTTAATTAGTTGTTCAACACTTTTTGCATTTGTGTAACCTAACTGGTATTTCTCATGCTGGTATAGGCTACAGTATACGTAGGGAGCAAATTCTCAAGATCATTCAATAACAATAATTTCAAAATGAGGGCATTAGCTCAGTGGATTGGGGAAGCTGGCATATCTGATAATTTGATCAGTTCAGGGGTTTTCTCCGCCATAATAGTACGACCATGAATAGAACAATCAGCAGTGATACTAAACAGTTAACATTCTGGAAAGCTCCTGAACGCTGACACAGAGAACCGGGAGCCTGATTTAGCTTTTAATGTCCAATCAGAGGATGCTAATCTAATCGTAATTACAAGATGAATTGAATAGTTAGTGCTGTGTACTGCTTTTCCTTTTCAATTCAGACCCAGGAGCTAGGCAGAATTTATGATTGTGCAGCTTCTTCACCAACAAAGAGAAACTGATGCTGATGTCAGGTGTTGGGGTTTTTTTTAACAGTTGTCTTTACGAAGCACATGCAAAATCCTTTTATTTCCCGAACACAGAAGTTAAACAAGCGGTTTTCACTGCCTGCAGCACCAAAACTCTTTTGGCCAGTAGGATCCAAAACCTGTCCTCCTTCAGACTTTTTTCAGAGTTCTTTAGTCCACTGCATGTTCAGGTTGTTGCTAGAGTTAACCTCCTCTGCCTGATACTTGGCTTTGCTCATATCTGCGTTTCACAACTACTCCAAGTTGTGAACTGTTGAATTGTCTCTTTTCGCTGTCACCAGTGAAATGCGGTTAAACTCGACAGTTTCCAGTCTTGAACTGGACCTACAATCATGTCTGTCTATCCGTCTTCAGCTTTGCTGTTTCTACTTGCTAATGAGAATGCTAGTTAGTTTACTGCTGCTTAGAATTCGGAGACATAGAAGGAACTTAAATCCTTCCTGGACACAGCTAAAGCTCCAGAGCAATTTCCTAGACATAGGAAAGGAAACCTGACCATTTAGTCCTACCACTCCTGGTATGAGACACACCTCACCCTGGATGCCTGCCAACTTTTAGTTGCTAGTACCAGTCATTCGGACTTAATGTATCTTGAGAATCAAAATGGGGAGTTAAGATTCAAGTCTGGGACTAGATGTGCTCGCAATAATGATCTGTATTTTCTCTTCACAGGCAAAATAGGTGGCCAGTATTTAAGGAAGCCAGGTCCTTCAGGAGCAAAAGCTCGACCTCCCTCTATAGGAAGCAAGATCCCAACCCCAAGAGGGGGCCCAAATAAAAGCACTGGCAAAACATACTCAAAGCGATGACAGGACAAGTATTTCTCCCTATGTCTTAATAACTGGGCATGTAGTTGTTAATAGTTATTTAAAAATTGTGGGCAACTCATATAATCTTATTTGTTTGACTACATAGGACTGTTTACCAGCCTTGAGCAGTACTTGCCTGTCTGGTAACTTTTGCATTAGCTGTCTGTGCAGCACTGTGCTTTTTCTCCTAGAAATGCTCATGTCAGAAATATGCAAAATGTTCTGGGACAGATCTAGCCTGCCACATTCCCCATATGGCACAAGGAAGGCCGTGCATTGGTCTTTGGTTCCTCATGTTAAAAAAACTCCCCAATGAGTATGGAGTTAACACGGCCACACTGTGCGGCTGCTGTCACGGTCAGCACAGAGGCTGTGCCCAGAGGTTATGCGATTCCTCTGGGACCGTGGTTCTAACAGGCTGGCTTTGAGATCCAGTAAGGAATTTCCTTAAGGTCCAAAAGCCACAGTCATTTCTGTTTTGGCTTTCTTTGGGGGAAGAGCAAGAAACTGACCAAGCAGAAATTGTACTAGACTTTCAGGACAGAGCTGAAAAGCATTTGTTCTTTTGATCTAAGCGTGACACTTGTTTGCAATTACACGTTCTGAAAGGTTGGCAAGTAATACCTGTATTAGCTGACTACCACCTGATCACTTCAGTGTAATAATGGCAGAATATATTGCTAATAGTTTTCTGCCAAAATTGACTTTATAACATGCTGAAAGTAATAGTGTCAATAATTTTTGTTTGTCTTGCCGTCAGACACTTGTGGTAGACAAATGGGTTGCAAGTTTAATTGCGTGCACTGGTTGGCTAGGAGATAAGCTGCCTGTGTGTATTTCTGCATTACATCAGTGCATTTACAGAGAATTCATCATCATTAAACTTGAGGAAACACCACTGAAAATAGGGATATACAATGAGCAAAACAGGCTTGTTGCAGTCGCGCATGTTCCTTTGATGTGATGATGATGTTGATATCTTAGTGATGCCATTGTTCATCTGCTATGATGTGCAGCTGGCATAAGGTGAAATGAAAAATGCATGCACGTGTAGAAGGAAATACATGTCAGACTATACGAAATGTGTATCTCTGTTATCTGAAAGACGTGTATGATCCTATATAGATAAACTCTCAAACCATATGTGGTTCAAGAATTCCATAAGGCAAAATTCTTCCTCATGTGTTTGCTAGAAGGAATAAAAAAAAAAAAGGGAGAAATTGCAATGTAGACAAGGAAAGCTATGGGGTTTGTTTTTTCCACTGCAAATCCTATAGTGTGGATTTATTTGCTTCACTTAAGGCATGTTTACAAGTAGGGCCAGGAATTGGAAAGCTTTTTCAGGCGTCCACTCCTCGGGTATAATGAAGTAAGTCAAAGAATCATGCCGTTCTTTGGTGATTAGTTTAGCCACTGTGCCAGGATCTAGTGCATTTTGATAGGAAGAAAGACACTATTAGTGTGTTTACAACAGCTGCCTTTTTCTTCCGTGTATTTGTTGTGATAAATTTTGTCAGTTAAAATGGGGCAAATTTATAGCCATTGTAAAAGCTTACAAGTCCATTTATTTGTGCTAGGCGGTAAAACTCTTGGTTCTTTCATTGGAAATGGGAACCGTTCTTTTTTTTAAAACTGACTGGTATCCTTGAACACCTCGTAAGTCAGCTGAAAGCTCTAGTTGACCCTGCAAGGAAAGGAATTGGATCAGGGCCATTATAAAATGTTTCCACTCATTTTTAAAATGCTTAGAAACATTACTTTGACAGATAACTTTGCTTTCTTTTCTAATACTGGTTGGTGTCTGTAATTTTACAAGTTCAAGCATGTTAATAATGTGGAGTGAAATAGATGTCTCTTCCTTGGGTCTGCCGAGCCTCTAGGAGTAACACAAGCCATGCATGGTGGGAAGTGGTTTCACCGTGGAAGCCTGGCCTTTACATATATTTCAGGTTTAGAGTTTTAAAGGCAGCAGAGCAGTACCCAAAGTGCTACTCAACGCCAAGAATTAGCACCAAATAAAAAAGCTAAAGGGCTGGTTGGATATTGCCATATGACATGCCATTACGTAGGAAGTAACAAGAAATAGCTGTTCCGCGCTGCCTCTCTCGCTGTGCACTAAGTGCCTTATTAGTCCACTTGACAAGAGGATTGAGCTAAACTGCATGAGTCCCACTTGGTACATAATAAAAGCGTGTATTGATGGAGCTACTGTAAAAATTAAAGTTATGCTTTAAAATCTCACAGTTAATTCTGAAATTTATCCCCAAGAAATGGCCCCTTAAAGAAAAGAAAAAAATCTTTGTGGGGCCCTGAAAAGCTTGAATTAATAAATTTAGACCTTTTTTCCTGCTTTCGTGTACTTTCTCGCAGCTCGCTTCTAAATCCAGCTCTGAGTGTCTCTAGTTAGGTCTTGATTAAAATAAATATCCATAGACTACTGCATGTGACTGTTTAATAGCTTCAAAGAGAACAAATTCTACTGAGACACAATGTATGAAGCTTTGTACCTAAAGAACAATCCTAACACTTCTACTTGTAACACTTGGGCAACTGCTTTCCAGGATAGCATTAACCGGTCTCAAGTCTATGTCCACCACAGGTACAAGAATGAGTGATCACGGTAATAGAAGTTTTGGGGGTTGGGGTTTTTTGCTACCACTGAGCGAATCTGCGGTATTGTTTTGTATATACATATTTTGTAATATGCGGGTTTTATAGTTGGGGTGCAGCCTATCTACAAGCTTATGAATTTTACAGGTAGATCGGTGCACTTGTACTTTGAAAGTCTTTATATAAATTGTTTCTTTAACTCTTCCAAATATATATAACAATAAATATACATACGTTAGGAATATATATATATTAACAAATATGTATGTATTTTTATTTCTCCTTCAGTGACACAGGTTCCTACTTAAGCACCTGATCCCTTATGCAAGCAAAATAACCAGTGATTTTGCTCAGAGATTAGCACGTGCAATGGACCGCAGGCTCATGAGCTGCTGCCTAGAGCATTTTTTCCTTTTGGAGATAAAACTGTGAGCTTTCCGTTGTGCAAGTTTAATGAAAAAAACCCGTTTGCAAAGGTCCTCCATGTGTTCTGGATTGGCCACTATAGTATGTATACTGAATTGGTAAATACAGCTCTCCGTTACTCTTCAACCATGGCTTTTTAACCCAGTCAAGCAAAGCGTAATTAAAGTAATCTGTTAAATCCTGCATGTAGCAGGGTGCGTGCTTTCTATGTTATAATATTATGGGACAACCTTTTTAAACTTCTTATTTAAAAAAAAAAGGGGGGGGAAGTAGTTAAAAAAAACAACAAATAAACCAAAAAACCAAAACCAAGACCCCACAAATGTTACGAGTTATAGTGAGGGTCATATTTCCCAGCGCTGACCGATCGGAATAGCCGAAAAGTTGGGAGCTATGGGAAGACACTTTTACAGACCTTCTCTTTGGAGGCATTTTCTCTTGGGTAGCACTTGTGTCTCACATTTGTCACATTTGTGTATGAGGATGTTTTCCTGCTGCTCTGCTCCACACTCAGGCCGCCTGTCTCCCCCTGTGGTTGTTGGGGCTCCGGAGCGAGCACCGTAACTGCTTTTCTCTTTGCTCCATCGTAGAGCGCAGTAATTATGCCTTTGGGACCTGTGCAATAACTCTGCAGCTTTTTCACTGCAAGAAGTTGTCATGTAGGAGATTCCTGCCTCTTCCCTGTCCTTGCCACCCAGCTTACTCACCTAAGGAGCAGGAATTAGGTATGCGCAAGGGAAGCGCATTTCAGAGCCTTTGTCGAACAGCTTTTAAAAGCCAAATGCATAGGCTTGGGCACACCACATTGCATCTTAGGGCTTTGTAATTTTTTTTTTTTTTTTTCCAAATCCAGACTAGCTCTTTAGCAACATTTAAAAGAAATCATTTCAACATTTCAACATTTTAGAGTGCATAACATTCACTGAGAATCCTGGGCACTTTGGGACTAAAAAAATGCACTTCTAAAGTGAGATGTAAAGATAGTAACTATTCAATGGTAGGAACTGGAAACAGAAGTGATAAAACACAGATTATATTTTTTAGGATGTGAGAGGACCTTCTCTGAGCACAGTAGTACCACCACTGTAATTTTTAAAGGATGATTTCACTGGGCTGCTTCCTTGCACTTAATAAACAACCTGTGTTTTCTGCAGTGGCAAAATAAACAGTGGTGTGAAAAACACAGTGAAGTTTGTTCCTGTGCCATGAAGTCTCGAGCAAAATATTCCAGAGCAAAAACGTTGCACGGGTGCAGGTCCGGCTAATGGAAGGGAGTTCTCCAGACTGTTGGACTGGAGGACTTACATCGGCAATGACGGTGCATCGTTATTAAAGAAGGAACGGACCGTGGTCCCCATCTCATGGGCTTTTTTCCGTATGCCCTTTTTCTCTGTGCTGTACCTGAACGTCAGCCACGGTGTCCTCATCATCCGCCTAAGCTGCAGCGAGGACTCAAGAGCAGGCAGCGTCCCTGCGTGCAGCCACTCGTCTCGTCTCGAGCGACGACGGCGTGGAGTCCCGCTGCCCCAAGAGAGCGATGCCTACCGATGACGCGGTTCCTACGCCCTGGCCAAGCAGATAAGGTATGTAAACCCTATAGGTTTTATCGCTGTCGTTCCACGTATGTTCGACGCGTGAGTTCTTTTTGTTGCGCTTGGTTAATAAATCTGTTTAGCTGGGACGCTAGCTCTGCGTTTTCACGCTGTCGCAACGGCGACCGGGGTGAAAGCGCGGCCGCGGAGCCCGCTCCCGCCGCCGATCCCGGCCTTTGCCGTTTAGGCGATCGCTGGCCGCACCGACGGGCAGAGCGCGGCCCGGGCCCGG
>NW_010972626.1:989433-1046951 GCF_000737465.1 Haliaeetus leucocephalus
GCGCCGGGGCCGTCCCCGGCGGGCCGTTCCCTCTCCTCAGCCGCCTGGAGGCCGCCGACAACGAGGTGGCGGAGCTGGGCGCCGACATCGCCGCCCTGCCGGCCCTCAAGGTGGGAGCGGACCCGCGGCCCCCCCCCGCCCCGCCGCCGGCCCGGGTCCCCGCCGCCACTGCCGACCGCGCTGTCTTTGTCTCTTCCAGAGCCTAGATGTGGCCAACAACCGGCTGCAGGAGCTGCCCGCCGCGCTGGCCGACTGCCCCCGGCTGAAGGAGGCCAACTTCAGGGGCAACCAGCTGAAGGACAAGCGGCTGGAGAAGATGGTCAACGGCTGCCAGACGAAGGCCATCCTGGAGTACCTGCGGGCCGGGGGCCGCGGGAAGGGGAAGGCCGAGAGTGCCAGAGAGGAGGCCAGGAAGAAGAAGAGGGAGAAGCAGCAGCAGAAGAAGGACGGCGGGGACGGGGAGCAGGACGAGCTGGAGGAGGCGAGCAAGCTCATGGTGAAGGTTCTGCACGTCTCCGAAAACCCAGCGCCCTTGGTTGTCAAAGCGAGCCCGGGCGTCAGAGACGTTCGACCCTTCATTGTGTGCTGCGTGCTGAAGGGAGCGAACTTAAAGCCGGGAAACGCTCTGAAGAGGTTCCTGTCCATGCAGGTAACTGCTGCGGTCTTGCGTTACTCGTTTGCAACGGGAACGTTGCTAGCAGATTTGGAAGTAGGCTGTTCTAGACTCCTTCCGGCAGATAAGTTTCTGAAACTTAGGGTGAGCTCTTCACCTGGCAGGTGGTGAGGGTTTGGCAGGAGGGCTGTGCAGCGTGGCCTCTGCCGGCGGCATGGTGTGCCGCCTAGTCACTCCATAATAAGCAAAACTGCTTTTCCTGCAGAACCTAGTAGGAGCTCAGCTATTACCATGAGAGGGCGACGAACACACACGCATTTGCGTTGCCTCTGTAACAATAGATTGTTAGTGCTGCGGAACCTGTCAAGAGCTAATAATAAACCTGCATCCGTGTTAGAAGCACCCTGGTTTGGCTCCAGGTTCCCTAATCTGTGCTAAAAGTGTCTTGCACGTCCAACTTTCCAACGAAGGTATCGTAACCACAGACCTTCACCTGGTATACTGCTGGCCTGCCCATTAGATGGCAGGTGTTAGCTTCTTTAGGATAATGGGACTCATGTATTTGTGGTTGTTTTCTGATTTAAAACTATCTCCTAGCTAAGAAATGTGCCATGTGCTGTGCTTCGCTATCTTTATGTTTGGATTGTACTTCAGATGAAATAGTTTCACAGGTGAAGGGCTCCGTTTAATGCAGAAGGGTTACTCAACCAGCTGATAACGCTACAAACATTAAATACATAAGAATGCTGAACCCCAGGAGGAATAAATCATGTTGATGTTTTGGATATATTTTGATGGCATTCTTTGTTTTAGACTAAACTGCACGAAGACATCTGTGAAAAGCGGACAGCAGCCACAGTTGCCACCCACGACTTGCAGCTGATCAAAGGTCCTCTGAGATATGATGTTCAGCCTCCTGATGAATTGAAGGTAAGGCCGGTGGCATTGGTAGGCCTTTCCACTTTTTTCCTTTTGTTTTCTGGAACTGTACAGAATGGAAAGAATTCTTTTCTTGCCCTGTAGATCCTAGAAAACTAACTCCAGGAGCTTTAGTTTAGAAGCTGTACTAATTTTCTTGCTGTCCTGCTGTAACGAAGCCTGCTTGAACAAGCCGCACAAAGCTACCTAGTATTACTCCAGGACCAGTTAAGAGCATATCTGCCTGAGGACTTAAAGTAATCAGGGAAAGTAGACGTAGACTTTTTTTTTTTCCTGTAAAAACATTCTGATCTTGCTTAATGTGTGCCCCTCCTTAGGGTGACTGAGGTGTTGGTGTTTCACTGTTAATCCTTTCTCCTGTGTTGTGGTGTTACCACCTTAATGTTCCCTGGAGGTCCCTATATGTTAGGATGTGCCTGGAGTGTCATGCAGCAAAGCAGGTGCTCATTTGTGTGAGTGCACCTTGAATGGCAGCAGCCTTCAATGTAACCTAATTGAAATCGATTCAGGCTCTGCTGATTTACCCAGTCTGGGGTTATTTATGTTGCTGCTTTCAAAGAAGGGAAAGGAGGGGGGGGGAAGCTTGCAGTGCATCTGTGTGATAAGCTCTTAGACAGAACTTGTAACTTCAATCCAGAATATAAAAATTCTATTTCAAATTTGTCATCCTTATTTACTGAGGCCTATTTCAGTGTGTCTGTTAACGTCCTGCCTCCAGAACCCATCTCACTGGAGGACTGAACAGTCGGGATACTTTCTTTGGGTCTGACCCAAAGCTTTTGTTGCATTCTGGTCTCTCGACACCTTGTGTTTGTAACTGTTCTGTGCATGTGGCCTGGTCCTCAGGAATGAATTCTTTGTTTTCCTGACGGCTTACAGAGCCTTTTGTGCATGGCTTCTGTTACGAGACAGCAGGTTTTCATGTTATTCAGTAAGTAATGACAGTGAAGGAACTGGCTAAGATGACTGTCCACGCCTGGTTTAGTACAAGCAAATGAGCCTGTTTTTCAAGTGGGTGTTGTAGCTCACACAAAGGCTTAAAACTTAGTGTGATCATAGTAGTCCAGGTTAAATAGCAAGCGTATTTCCATACTGAAAAAGGCATTAGGAACAATGGCATACAGAAGCATGGTTTTAATTATTGCCTTGCTTACAGGAGAGTTTTAATAACCCCAGTGTTTGAGTTGCCCTTAAATTCAAATGTTTGTTTTCGTGTATGGTGTAGATAACGCCCCTGGGTCGAAAGGAGATCAAGGCAAAGGATCTTCTCCGTCAGCTGCAGTTAGAAGCTGAGGAGCAGAGGAAACAGAAGAAGCGTCAGAATGTTTCTGGATTGCACAAGTCAGTATGCTGATCTTTTGTGCTTGTCTTCATGTGAATTTTGGTAACTCACGCTCGTATGGAAAAACAGCACTGAAGAAAATGTGCTGGAAGGTATTATGAAGCATGTTCTGTAATGGTGATGGGGCTAACAAACCCAGCACGAACTTTTAGGAGCCGAGATGAAAAACACTGAGGTGAATTTGTGCATACAGAGTAACCTGGAGTGAAACGAGGACAATGAGTGCCTTCCATTATTTCTAGCTGCGTCGAGTAAATTCTTGTCATATGAATTATTCTTAGAGGCGACAAATACGTTTAGAATAGCAAATAGAAGGGAAACACAGAGGAATGAAGTGTATGCCATGCACATTCAGTAAACTAAGCAAATTGGAGGTGCGGTAGATCTGCCTGTAGTAACAGATGTGAACTACAAAGCGGAGCGTGCCACTGCCCTATTCTGTTTACTGCTCGTGCGGAGATCATCATCCGTATCCATCACTTGTACAGCTTGGGGAAATTTGCCAAGTACATGATGGGAGAACTGTATATCACCATGGTAAGTAAGAGGGAAAATTAATTAAGCTGTCTGGAAGAATGGGACAGTGGACTCTGATGGTCCTGTTTGAGTACTGGATCTCTGAAAGCACTACAGGCATGTCTGTCTGCTTTGACAGCGAGGATATTAAAATGTGAGTTCCTTTATGGTTCTAGCCCATCACTTCCTGCAGCTGGTGGCTTTTCTCAGCTGTATCACCATGATGCAGTTTTGCTGAATTTTAGTGCTCTGACTTCTGTTTCTGCTATGTGGTAGATCAGGAACACACTAGTTTGTTTTTGTCACTACTTTCTGCCATTGTGTCCAGCTGCTGTTTCAGTTGCTCACTTTTCACTGCTTTGTTTTTCTTGGCAGGTATCTCCAGTTATTGGATGGCAAAGATAACTACCCATGTCTTGTGGATGCTGAAGGCAGTGTGATTTCTTTCCCACCGATAACCAACAGTGAGAAAACAAAGGTACTCTCTGTTAGTGGAAATACATTAATTGAAATTAAACAGTGTTTCCTTCCACTGAGAGATACTTAACTCCAGATTCAAAGACATGCACAGTTCTATGAAACTTGTGATTGTATTCGAAATACAAATCTTCAAAGCCTGAATCTTGTCTGCTAGACTTTCAGATTGAGATGGATCTCGGAGTTACATCTTTAACTTTGTAAATCTGTCAAGCTTTGGCAAGCTGTTCCAAAGGCACCAGTCTGCCTTTGCAGGGATGGCTTTATTGAAGGGCAAGAATATGGTTTTTTGACTTGTGAAGAAAGGCAGTACTTTGCCTCTGGTGGAATTGAATGAAAGCCTTTCATTCAGTTTGTGTATTGAAATGTTGCCAAGTGACTGTGGGCGAGTATGGTCTGATGCCTTACTTGCTTTACCTGTGAAATTCTTACAGATTAGAAAAGACACCCGTGATCTATTTCTGGAAGTGACAAGCGATACCAGTTTACAGATATGCAAAGATGTCATGGACACACTAATTCTGGTAAGTAGTTCGGGAAAATAATCCCATCTGTTCTTGGTGTGCTCCTTGACAAAATATTTAATTGCTCACATGTATTGAGAAGACTACAGAAGTTGATTTTTATTTTAGTAGTAGTAGTAGCATTCCCTCCCCTTCACTTACTCTTCCATTCTTGCTGTATCGCAAAAGGTGTTTATATTCTTGTATCCTGACTAACTGGCAGACCTCAAAACTCACCAGGGTAAATAATGTTGTGTTACCACAATTGGAAATTTATGGTGTGACTTTGAACCCCTTCACCTTGTTAGTGATCTTATGGCTTCCATTGCTGCCAATAAATTCTTTTAGGGAGATTTCTCACCTCAGCCTGCTGGACAATTAGCTTGCTTGGTCCTATCATTATTACAGAATTATCTTTCAGATACTGTATTAGCAGCAGGACAGTCTCATTAAATGCCATTCAACATGCTTTCTTTTAACTAAAGCTTTCTTACTGGAAAAGATAGAACTTGGTATATGGCAAGTACAGGATAGTATGCTGTTAGATATTTTGCAAGATAAACGTTTTTTTTTTTCTTGTCCAGTTAACATAACCTTTAGAACACTTTGGTGAAAGCTAAGTGATTTGTGTAGTTGACACAAAGTAGTAGCAGAGACAATTTCAAATGCAGCAAAAGCAAGCTTGTTGGTGGTGATCCTACAGGAGGCTCCGGTTGCTTAGAATCCAGTGCTTTGACAAAGCCTGAGTTCTGTGTTAAATGTAAAAAATGAAACTATTCAGAGAAGAGGGCCCTCCTGGAGAGCACAGCAGTGATAACATCAAAAGCCCTTTCAGTTTCCTGAAAGATTCTAACCCACTGAAGAACCTTTTCATGCAGATACTCCTCCAGAGGCGGGCCAGATCCACACCTTGGAAGCAACTTGGAGTTGCTGTGAGGCCTTAGCCACAGAATTAATCTTGTTTTCTGTATTTTGCTTTTAACAGAAAATTGCAGAACTGAACAGATCTACCTTGGAAAATAAGGAAGACTCAGGCTCGGATAATGAATCTGATGCTTTTTGCGGACCAGTGAATTTGAACCCTGGCCAAAACGTACAGCCGGTGAATTTTCCATTGGTGGTGGAGCAGGTTCGAGTGGTGGACACAGATGGAAACTTGAAAGTACTTTACCCTTCAAAAACTGACCTAACCACAGTTTCCTCTCTTCTGACTGTAATACGTTAGCAGCTATCAAAGCTAAGGAAATGATTCAATTTTCTTTTTTGTTTCCCCCCTCCCCGTATTCGACAGTGCAACTTGTAGGCAGTGAGGTGGTTTGTTTTTTTTAAAGAAAAGATGCAGTGCATCCTGCCTGGGTATGTGAAAACTTTAAAGTTTGATCAAGCTACAGCAAGGAGTATTGCCTTCTTTCAGCCTTAACAGAAAGTCACCAGTATTCTGACTAGGTAGAGATAACAGCATCTTCACATGCGATCTTAAAGGCAGAGAAGGTACTGGAGGTCAGGCTGCATTAACTTGTAGAGAAAATCATTATGACATCATAGTGTTTATAAAGTGAGTGCAGTCGTATTTTTCTGCAAAATCACCATTTCTTCCTGGTGTGTTTCGGCTGGATTATAATTTTGGCAGCTAAACTGGGAAATCCAGTAGGTGACAGCATTGAAACGCAGTCACGTGCTATATACCGATACTGAAGACAGAATGCAAAACTACTTTGCTAACATTCTGCCTAATTTTATTTTTGTATCTGGAGTAATTGTGAAAATTTAATTGCTGTCAGAGCTTGAGGAATCAGTTTTAAAGTGATGGTTTCTGTGTTCAGACATTAACATGGCTTTTGTTTTTAACTGAAGTCAGTCCAATTGACTGCAGGGGTTTGTGTGTCCCAGTGCATTTTAAAGCTATCATCCACCCTTGGAAATACCAGTTGTAGCGACCTTGTTGTGTACCTGCTGAGTTACCGTTGATCGAGCACTGAATTTATTCATGCTCGTGAAGTTCCGTTCAGAGGGCTAATGCTGCCTTACATCAACACTATGGAAGCTCCCCATCTCCCCAGAATACAAGCGTTCTTGCCCAAAGTGACCCTCCTGGAGCTTTCTGTCACACTCCCACATGAAGAGTGTTGGGGATACCTTCCAAAATACAGGTAGTTTGAGTGGTTCTGATTTTTGCAGTCTGTGGGTGACTTTCACATCCAGGCTACTACCTGTATGAATGCAACCATCTCCATAAGTTAGTGTGACTGACAGATTGAACTTTTTCTGTTAAAAATGATACAGAGCTCTAACTGAACTTCTAGATACTGTGTCAAATACATCCACGTGTTGGGACTTGCATATTGAATGGAAAAATAAAACAGTTCTTGCAGTCATATGTCACTGTCACTTGTTTTGGCATTGGTGAATTTTCCAGTCGTGTAACTATACAAGCTTGCCAAAGCAGCTATTGTATACTGCAAAAAATGGTAACTAACCACTTTCTAGCTACTTGTGGTCGTGCAGTCCTTAGTGTAGTGCTTCAGGCTTCCCTGTGAAGTCTAATGTTTCTACAGACCACTGATTTACAGTGAATTGTGCTCCGAGTCGGTTGAAAAAATTGAATTAGATACTGCTGCAGAACTTGATTTAGTAAAATGAGTTTAATTTCTTAGTAAGTCACCATCTCAAAACCAAGGAACGGGAGCCTGAAGTTGGTGACGTATTCTGACTTGGCTGTTAGGGCTGCTTTTCAGGTGTTAAAAGATGCTACCCTGCAGGACTCTTTCTCCTTCCCTTAGCACTGGTAGGCGATGGAAGTAGATGTGTTGATGCTGTAGAGCGACAGGACTTTGATGCCTTCCTGTTTCAGCATCTGATGGAACTCCATCCATTTGTTAATTATTTTATAAAAATGAGGGATGTGTAAAGAGGTGGGAAAGCATTAGGTGGAGAGCAGTACTGCAAAGTGTACCCTTATCTCATCAGTCCGTTCTAGCTGGCTGCTAGAAGCAGAGTTCAAAAGAGGCACGTACCTGTATTGCCTCCAGTACTCTCGCCTGTGACCTCTGCCTCAGGAGGCTTGCTGTCCATCATACTGAACATAGCCTGAATTACTTCGCTTCGATATCTTTCATTCAAACTTTTGATAAGAGAGGAAAGTAGGTGTGTTTAGTCTTTATATACAATTCTTTGGCATTTGCATGGATTTACAGAGACTACACTATCTGAGTGGGGCAAAGTACTAGTGAATGATGAAACAGAAGGTCTGTTTATGGGAAATTACGGGCTGTTTGACTGGGCTTCACTGCAAGGACTGTGATAATGATGTGTTTCGGTGTGGGCCGAGTCCCTTACCCGGGTATCGGGCCCTGTGCTTGCTACCAGGCACGTATGCCTGCAGGAAATGGCTTTAAGGTGATAACCTGTTACTTTGAGTCCAGAAGGATATTAGAAATCTGGTGATGTAACTGTTCTGAACTTGAGTTTCTCAAGGGCTTCTGGTATTTGCGGCCTGTTTGCTTTGTAAGTGACATGAGCCACATGCTAAAAAGCCAGAATGCATTTCCTGCTCCTCTGGCCCCGTGGCCACAAAGGGAGGCCAGGCCTTGAGAGCAAAGGACTGTAATGCCCTGGTGCATTTCCCACTGTGCTTCTGCCCAAGAATGTCTAAGCTTTCAGATTCTCTGCTTGAAATGCTTGAAGTGTCTCCCAAGAAGGAGGCAGGAGTCTGAAGTGAAGGAGGCTACACTTACCCAGCTGGTGATGCATTTGAGTGCCATTCTAGTTTGCAGCTTGCTGTGCTGCAGCGTCTCAGCTTGGCTCTGGATCGCCTCTTGGGCCTGTTGCTGCTTGTGGATGTGGTATGGGCTGGTCAGAACCTCTGCCTGTAGCTGGCTGACCGTCCCCTGTAACTCACTGATCAGCTCGTTCTGCTCAGCTGGTTTGGATTCTTGTTCTGTAACAACCTGAGGAGATAGGTAAATCAAGCCATTATTGTGAGGAAGGAGGCGAGCAGGCTTGGCTGCATCTTCCCAGTACCTGGTCCAAATGCTTCTTGTATTTCCTGGGCAGAGTCTACAGACTAACAACCTTGCCGGTACTAGTAACTGTTATTACTTGGTGTTTTCTCTGAAACTACTGAATTGGGTAGGGTTTTCTTATGTGGCAAACTCCCCCAAGCCTAAAGCAAGCACCACTCTGCAGCTAATACAAGCATTTTCTATAGGGGCTTTGCACCAAGTTTACCTCTCAAAGACTGCAGTTCTCCTTCTCTATTGTCACCACCATTTCTTCGTGTTTCCATCCTTCTCTCAGACTGCAAAACTTAAGAGAACATAGTTTATGCTTCAGTTCTGCAGCGCACAGGTGCACCTCCTGTCTATGCGGAAGGCCCAAATTCCCTGCCGCCAGCTCTCCTAACAGCGAAGGCCACCCTGCTTGCAGGGTGGTACCTTGGTAGACATGGCTTGTAGCTGATTTTCTGGCTGAGTTTCTTTTGGAGCACTTCCTTCTCAGATTTGGTTCTCCGAAGCTGGGATTCTTTGATCTCCAGTTGCCTTTGCAAGGAAGAGAGGGCGCCTGTGAAGTAGGAGTACTACTGTAAGCAAACGGAATCCCTGCAAAAAGCTTCGTGCCTCCTCTTTTCAGGTAAGCGTAAGCAGAGTTGCTGTAGTAACCGTCTGAGTGTAGATCGTGGGTGGAGTTAATGCTCCAGCCACAGCGGCGCTGGCTGATAATGCGTTTTGTAGTTAATTTGCTGTGATGCTTATTAAACTAACTAACCTCACTGTGTGAGGACTGGTAGAGCCAGCAGCACAAGGACAGGTTTGCCAGCGTGCTGAAACACTGCGGGATGCCGCGGGGAGACTGCTTGGGGCTCTGCCTGCTGTGTTTTTTCTTATGCGCTCCGCTTCTAAGGGGAGCGAGAAAGCAGTTTCTGTGCGCTCCGGAGCATTTTTGTCTAGGTAAAAGGAGCGGGGCGGCAAAAAGGGATAACGGCCCCTTTTCTGGATGCTTTCCCCCGGTACTGGTGACCGGGCTGTAGCGCAGTTCCTGGCGCGGCTCTTGGTCGGACCTTTCGGGGTCTCGCTGAGCTCCGCCACCCGCGCCAGCTTCCACGGGGGACGCTTCTCCCGAGCCCCCTCCCTCCATCTCCGCGCTGGGCAGAGGGGCTAGGGCTCTCCCGTAGAGGAGATGGGAGGGATCGCGGCTGCGGGGGGGAGCTGACGAAAGTTCTCCCCGCTGCCCGGGAAGGCCGTTCGTCCCCTCTCCCGGCGTCGGGCACGGAGCGGGGCCTGTACCCCGCCATAGCGGCCCGCTACCCCCGCCGTAGCGGCCCGCTGCTAGGCAACGGCGGGGGGCGGGGCGGGGGGCACGCCTTCCGGTTCCGGTCCAGGTCCGCCGCCGCCATGGGTCGGAAGAAGAAGACGCTGCACGACTACGCGGCCGAGTTCTCGGAGCTGTCGGTGAAGCGGCACCTCCTGGAACGGGGCGGCGGGGAGGAGGAGGAGAAGGCGGCGGCGGTGGTGGAGACGCTGTACTGCACCTCCTGCCAGCTGCCCATGCGGGTCCGCCGCGACCGCATCCTCGAGCACCTCTCCTCCGGCCGCCACTACCGCAACCGCCGCCTGCTCCGCCAGCACGGCCTGCGCGCCCCGCTGCTCCTGTGAGTGCCCGGCCCCCGCTGTCGGGACCGGCTGTGGGAAGCGGCCGGCCTCCGTCCCTCGCTCGGCGAGGGAGAGCCGGAGCCCCGGGCCCAAACCCTCCTCTGTCTCGCCCAGCTCTGCAGGTCCAGACGTCGGCGCCGGCCTCCCCCTGCAGCTCGACGCGCCCTCCCTGCTCTCCCAGCCGTCCTTCGTCCTCGCCACCGCCGCAGGCTCGGTCCCCTCTTCGCCCTCCTACCCTGAACCGCTGGCTGCCCGCCGACCCGTCGCTGCCGCCCCCAGGGAAGACCCGACGCCTTCCACCTCGGCCAGCCGCCCCCCGGGTCTCGCTGACGCCTTCCACCTGAAGATCGCCCCTGCCCCCTCGAAGCAGGCCAGCCAGCGAGGGGCCGCGGCCGAGGCCTCCGACGGCCCGGCGCCCGTCTTGCGGCCCAGCAGCGGCGTCGGTCTCGCCCTCTTCGGCGTAGGGCTGGTTAACAAAGCTTTCTTCCAAAGCCTGATGGAGGAAAACGGCTGCTGCTTGCTTTACGTCGTGGAGGATCAGCTGGAGGAGGTGGAACGCGCCTTCGGCGCCGAGTTCCTGGCTGGTACCAGGGTGCTGCGGCAGCGGGATGCCAATGTCGCGCTCAACGACCAGCGGTACCGTCCGCCACGGACTCCCGCACGCGCTTCTTCCCTGCCGCCGGGCTCGGGGCGCGTGTCTGGCGTCTCCTCTCTGGGAAATGCCACTGCGCCGTAGCGGACCCAGACCGTGCTTGTCTGGCCCCACACAGGGGAGCAGAGGGAGACCCAGGGGCTGTTACAGGCTAAGCCTTACGTAGCGTGTCATCTACCTGTAGGTGCTTCAGAAGTCTCCAAGAAGCTTAGCTTGACTGACGTGCCCAGAACCGAGGGAAACTCGGAGTTTAGTTGCAGGTGGTTTTCTTAAGAAATACAGAAAACCCCCTTGTTTTCCTCCTTTCCCATAGAGCAATAAACGACAGGCTTTCCTGCTGCCTGCCAGTTTTTCTGCCGCGGAGCAGCTGGCTGACTTTGGTGGCTCTTTTGAAACTGTCTGAGATAAGCGAGGATTGCTGTAAGTAGGAAAGGTTGTGGTGTCTTGCTTTACAAGTAGCATCTAGCGATGTGGTTACAGTCAGTTCTCAAATTGGTATTTTAAATCTCATTGCAAAAGTGAAAGGTGGAGCTTTTAAAGAAGGTGGATTTAATGCGAGAAGCTAAGGCATGGTAATAAGCTAAGATGTACCCATCGCTTGTTTGGCAGCTCTACCCCATAAAGACTTTTGATTTCACTGCATGTGTTAACTAACAGCATTTAACCCGTTTTCAAAGGACACCTTTAAAAGACTTTATCCTTTAAGATGCAGGAAAAGCAATGCAATTCCACTGTGCCACTTGTAATTTTAACCTACATATGTCCAGCCGTATTTCATCCTCGCAAGCAGGTGCCAAGTTCCTTTTATAATGTAACTTGCTCTTCCAGAGCAATGGGGTTTGATGTCTTTTTTTAACTCTTCCTCAAAAAGTTTAAGGCAGCTATCAGAGAAATAACTGTAACTGAAAGGAGCTTTTGAGCGTTGTTCATTCTAGTAAAAACCTTGTCTTCACTGAAGGTCTTTCTTTTGACTTCTGCAGAGTCTCTGGAGCCATTATTTGTTCACCCCCTGAAGAAGCCTCTGAGATTGTAATAGGCGCTTTACGAGCGGGTAAGAGGAACAGCTGCAAATTCAGCTTTTATCTGTAGTCAGTAGCACACGTTGAGGCAGACCTTGTATGCTTGCTGAACGCTTTAAATGCAAATGCTTTCTTGTTTCAGCAGTGTCCCTTGAGTTGTGCAGACTATCTAATTGCATAATGAAAGAAAAATTAGTCTGCTGGTGACACCGATGTTAATGGCTTAACACCAGCAGAGTTTGTACTGTGCTGGTCCCAGTATGGCCATGCAGAGTGTCTAGTCCTAGAAATACCACTAGGACTCAAAGGAGAGCTGTCTATCAAAACAGTCACGCTTCTTGGGGTCTGTAACCAGCTAGTAAAGCCACAGCTGGAGGCCAAAAGGGAGTTGGTAGCATCAACAAATAAAAAGCCATGCTTCAGTTTCATCAAATGTACCTTCTAGAATGTAATGACATGTATATTTATTGCAAGATAAAAATATTTCGTGAAGACCGTGTCTTGACTTCAATCCTGTGTCCTGTACCGTTTTGCACAGGAAAAGGTGTGTTTTGCGAGAGGCTGCCCAGTTTTGACAGGCAGACGGCAGAAGCTTGTTTCGATGAAGCTGACAGATGTGGAAGACCACTGGTGTGTGGATTCTACAAGTAAGACCAGCATTTTTCTTCTGATTTATCCTTGAAAAGAAGTGCGTAAAAGTACTGAAAGTAGCACTGATTCCTCAGGCTTTCCTGAATTTGTCCTCAAATAAACTTAGTTTCACTGCTGCTTGTTAACATTGTTCAGTTGGGAGTTAATTGGATTGGATTAATTCTTCGTGTTTAATGGAGATAAAATCTAGCTGTCATGAGATGAAAATAAATGTTTGCTCGAATGGATGCTAGTGGAACTCAAACGGTGAAGCTTTCAAAATGGAAAAGCTCTGGGGTTTAGGGTTTTGGTTTTTTTTTTTTTTAGAATGGCCCAAGGCAGTTGGGGTCCGCATCTCTGCAGTCCTTTCGAGGTTTTGCAAATTCTGCAGCTAGTTGGAGCTTCAGAGAAGGAAATATTCTGACAGTGCTGTGCCGTTCTCTGAGGCAGTTTCTTGGTCTGTGGTTTTAGGTCATTTTTTGCTCATGTTTTTTTGCTCACATACAACCACCAAGTTGGGCAGATCTGTAATTTTATTAAGTGTGCAGCTACCAAGATTCGCTTTTCATTGCTCTGTTGTAAAGCGTTTAGTTTGCAACCCTGTTCAGTCTAGTAATGTCCTGTGATGTGCTCATGGTTTGGGCTTCCGTACGGAACTTCTGTCCATATGTATTGCACTTTTTCTGGATCTGATGGTATCTATCCTTTTTTCCCTGTTTGACAGCTTTGTTGCAGTAAACTAGAAATAACATTGGAAGAAGGCAGAGAATTAGCTGTGTTCTTTAAAATAGCAGTGGAAAAGGCTGCTCTTTGACTATATTTTCATGGTACTGAAAACTCTTCCTTTTTTGTAACTTTTTTATATTTTCACTGATTTCCTAATTATATTCTGTACTTAGTAGATGATGTTGGTTCTGTGAAACGTAAGTACATGCATTAGCAAATACTAGTGAAAGCATGGAATAACTCTTCAACAAAAGAATAATCGACCTTTTGAAGTTGCTTTTAGAGCACTATCTCTAGGGACACATTGAGCCCATCCACTACTTAACTTTCCACTCAAACTGAATTTCCAAATGCCGGGGTCTGCCTAGAGCTGTCATTTACCTCTGACTTCTTTCTTATGCCTTTGGAAGGGATGGTGCTTGAGGATTATTAACCTTGAGGGTTGCAAACTACGCGGCCGTGAACATACTGCTTGGTGTTAGAATTACTGGCAAATCTGATGAGGATAGATTTATTAACCTTTATGAAGTGATATTTCCACTTGGGACCTTGCATCTGGACCCTTACGATTAAATAATTGAAATGGAAGGAAAGTAGATTAATTTTCATTTGCTTCCTCTCTGTTCAACTTGCGGGGACTTGGGGAGCTCAGCTAAAAGCAAGAATGCCGCTTTAAACTTGTGCTTGGCATTTAACACTGCACGCCAAGTGGATGTGGGCTGTTAGTAAACACGTGATCATTTTGTGCTCCTCTGCTGAGAATAGTTAATTTCATTGCAAATAAAACTTACTTGGACACATATGTATGTATTTCATATACACTAGTAAGTAATTACACAAAATATCTGCCCTAACGTTTGCCTTTTCCATTTGAGTGCTATATGTACAGGTCTGATCCCAGCCATAAGGTTGAACCTCAGCTGAGGTTTTGGTCAACACTCAGCTGAATATAAACTTGTAGGCAGGGCTCTAAGAAGAACTGTAGGTCATTTACTGGCCCTTTAAATGCTTTTAGCCCCCATGGTTTAATTTTTTCATTGAAGTTGTTAGTTTAAGTCCTCACAAGTGCAGATATTAGACTTGTTTGCAAGAAGCAAAATTCATACATACTAAGTGGCTGAACTTAGAAAGCTGCGTCTAACCCCATCTGTCCGCATGCTCGCCGCTGCCTGCCAGCGAGTCAGCCTTGTGCAGCGCAGTGGTAACAGCGACCCGGGTCACCTCCTCCTTTTCCAAATCCTGTACCGCATTCATTGTTTCTCTTTGAAGGCGCTTTGACCCAGCGCTGCAGTTCTTGTACAAGAAAGTCCGTGACAGCCAAGCACTGGGGAGGATCCACCGGATATCGACAATTAGCAGCATATATCCAGCAGCATCTCTGAGCTTCCTAAAAACATCAGGTACTGAGCAGCTTTCTTCTGAAAAGTTTGTTCACAAAGGACTGGAAATGTATCTTGCCCCGTGTTCTGGTGGAAAGTCCCCTATGTTTGTGTAACTTTAAGACTCATGGGTTTTCTTTTGAGGAGCATTTTTGTTACCCATCTTTGGTTTTGTTGCTTTTTTGGTTTGCTTTTAGTATTAGTTTCTTTGATGTAGGGGGCTTTTTGTATCGATCTCGGTGCCATTCAGAAACGTGTGTTGACTGTGGGTTTTAAATGTGGAGACCTTAATGCCCAGTTTTGCTTCTTCCAGGTGGAATTTTTTATAATGCTGCTGTGCATGATATAGATATTATCAGTTTGTTGTTGGGAGAGAGTGCACCAGATACAATATTTTCACTGGGACATGCATTCTGTGCAGGTAAGAATAAATCTTTTGATAGTTTATTGTGTACCTCTGGACTTTAGTACTAAAACTGGGAAGAGAGTGTAAAAGAGCACGGTAGCCATGACATAAATGTTCCATCATGGAACAGTTGAAAAAATAGCCTAGTGAAATAGAAGGCAAGTTTCTCAAGCAGTTGTCATAGGGTATTTAGCGATGATTTCTGAATTCTGCTGATGTGAAGCGGTTTCTGTGGAGGTATTGCTGAACTCCACTCTGTATGTGCTTACAAGAACGTCAATGCAGTCTTTTTCAGTTCTTTGCTTTCTCTGATTTCTCTGGCGCTTTCCTGTTGATCTCAGCACAGTTAAAGATGAGAATTTACTCTGGATTGTGTCAAGCTGACGGGCACGCTCTGGGTTACCAGACTAATTTAAACTAACCATAAAACTGGAAGCTGCCATTTTTTAAATGGGAATGCAAAGTTTTAATTAAGGTAATTGCAGCTGCTGCCAACCTTGACTGGCTGTTGTTAGCAGGTTTAGTATGCAATGTTATAATCTATGGTAAAGCATTGAAATGCAACAAACAAAATGCCCCAGGGAGGATTTTGTACCATCCGCCTCGTTCTAGCTACATGCTGGAAGTTGCCTGATCTTGGTTGTAATAAGCTGCAAAGGAAAATGTGTTTGGAAGTAGAAGTGGAAGCCGCCTTTAGGGAGAGCCACAGGCTGGGAAGGTGGAATTCAGGCCCAGGGGCTGCATGTTTCTGCAGAGTTTGTTGTTCTCCATCAGAAGAGCCGATAAAGGTAAACCAGCTGGTGTACGTTGCAGAAAGCGCTTTGCTGTCGCCGTTGCTTCCTGTTTGAAGGTATTGTAGAGCCAGTGTTGCCTCGTAAAGGAAGAAGAGCACTTTGTAGTCGTAGTACTTGCTGGTTTGCTGTTCCTGGTGTGAGCGAGTGCCTTTTTTGTCACTCAGATATGGCCTACTTGAAGGATGCAGACACTGTAGCGGTCAGCATGAAATTTCGTAGTGGAGCAATTGTTACTTTGGACGTCAGTCAGCACTGCACTAAAAGCTGTGATCAGAGACTAGAGGTGCGTTCTTACTTTTAAGTCAAGTCTGTCGCAACACCACAGGCCAGCATGAGTTTTACCCTGTATGTGTTCACATGGGGCAATACACGTTGTGCCCCATGCACATCCCTGCAAGCACGTTTCACAAAACACCTCTGTACCTCGGCAGCAGTGGATTGCTTGCGTTTGTTTAATCTACAATCCACTTTCTCTTTTGTCACCTGAATTTTGCCTCTGTTTACATGTATTCTGTTGGGGTTATAAGCTGCATGCAGTCGTACTAGAGCAGGAATTGGTGCCGGCTCTCCTGAGGCGGAAATGTTGTCGCACAGTTCATTTGTTGTCTTTCCAGGGTGTTTTTAGGTGCATAGCAAGCCAAGAGTTAAAGATATTAAAGGGGAAGAAAAGAGTAAACTTGGAGGCAAATTGTCTGTAAATTCCAAAGGTCATGATTTATAACAGATGCGTGGGCTGGATTTTTGGAGTGGTATCTGTTAAAGACTTAAAAAAAGAGTGTCGTGGTTTAACCCCAGCCAGCAACTAAGCACCACGCAGCCACTCACTCGCTTCCTCCCCACCCAGTGGGATGGGGGAGAGAATCAGGGGAAAAAACCCTGAAACTAGTGGGTTGAGATAAGAACAGTTTAACAGAACAGAAAGAAAGAAAATAATAATGATAATAACAACTATAATAAAATGATAATAATAATAAAAAAAGGATTGGAATATACAAAACAAGTGATGCACAATGCAGTTGCTCACCACTTGCCGACCGATGCCCAGTTAGTTCCCGAGCAGCGATCCCCCCCAGTTTATATAGTGGGTGTGATGTCACATGGTATGGAATACCCCTTTGGCCAGTTTGGGTCAGCTGCCCTGGCTGTGTCCCCTCCCAATTTCTTGTGCCCCTCCAGCCTTCTGATGGCTGGGCATGAGAAGCTGAAAAATCCTTGACTTGGTATGAACACTACTTAGCAACAACTGAAAACATCAGTGTGTTATCAACATTTTTCTTGTCCTAAATCCAAAACATAACACTATACCAGCTACTAGAAAGAAAATTAACCAGGACAAGGAGCTTTGCTCAGGTGAAAAGAAAAAAAAAAAAAGGAGGTATCACATAAGCAGAAGCCACTGTCCTATAACAGGTGCCTGGTATTTTCTGTTGTGTCTGATCCGTCCAAGGGGGTATGTCAGTTGTAACTGCTAATTTTAGAAGCTACGTTTTTTCTTGGTTGTACAAACCAGGGCTTCAATAGGCTAGCCAGGCGTTCAAGAGCAAAAGCACGATAACTTAAAAACTTTGTTCTCTTTCCTGTTTGCTGCCTTCCCGGTAGGTTCACGGTTCTCAAGGAACGTTGCGGGTAGATAATCAGAATCCCCTGGGGATTACGGAGCACGGGACTTCAGTATCCATATATTCACAGACCCAAGCTGATCGCTACAGAGATGCACACAGGGAGCTCTTCCGACACTTTCTGAGAACCCTGAAAGGTAGGACGAAGCTTCCATTGATGGCTAGTGTTGCTTTGGATTTGTTTTCAGCGAAAACTTCCCTTGGAAGCTGTTCCAATAGCAATTGCAATTTAGTGTTTGTGTCTGAAACCCCAAAAAGAAATGAGTAGGTGTGAAAACTCGGCGTGAGATTCATCATGGTTAAGTTTAAGCCAGTGTTGCATAGGTGATGAGCAAGCTCCCTGTAAGCAAACATGGGGTTTCACGGGCTGGTCTGCCACCCTGACAAGCACTAGTGTTCTCCGCGGATGCGTGTTGAGCACGGCAGTGCATGCAGCTCGGTAAAAACATGCGTGGAGTGGGTCAGCCTCCGAAGGAGCTGATAGCTTGGTGGACGTGCAAACAACTAACCTTGTTTCAGTAAATGAAAGTGAATGACGCAGCTTCGTTGGGGGATGTGCTGCTTTTCTCACTTTCGAGTCAGTGAGATGGGTGACGGATGGAGTGTTGATCTGAAACTGGGTTCTGAGAAGAAATGAAAATGGGGAGGGAAAATTGCGTTGGACCGTACTGTCATTTGTGAAGAAAGCAGCCGTTTCTAACAGCAAGGAGACCCTCATCTAGAGTCCTGGCTGCCCAGAAGGAATAAAAATATTTCTGTTCTGCTGGCTGCATTGACAAAAATACAGGATTTTAGTTACAGGACAGGAAGGAGAAGGGGCTGAAACTCTCCAAAATCTGAGGCCCCAGCTCCAGGAGCTGAAGAGGGATGCTGTGGTGGGCAGCAGTGTGCAGGAAGGCAGAGCAGGTGATAATATGGGTTTCATCCAGTGCTTCGTTCCTGTCCCTGCAGGCAAGGAACCCCCCGTGATAACCAAAGAGCAGTTTCTCTGGACGATTCAGGTTGCTGCAGCTGCTGAACAGTCCTGGAGAAATGGATCCGCTGTTGACTTGCGCAGCGAAGCAATAGGTTCGTCTGTAATCAAGACTGAGATAATGTGACACACGCTGCTGTGTTCCGAGGTGAAGGATAACCGTTAAGCTGTGCTACAGTGAGGTCTTTCCGCCTAGTGATGTCTCTGCTATAACCTTAAAATAAGACTTGTGGTTTCTGCCGGGAATGCCCAGAAGACAGAGGCACTTTTGAATGAGAAGCACTTGGTGCTGAGGCTGCAGGTGTTTCTTAGCATGTCAGCCAAAGCCCTCGAGAAATTCTGGGTGGTTTCATCCAGATGGCTTTTCCTTCTGGAGAGCTCTGCTGGCTACTGAGCTCTGTTTTCCTGGGAGAAGACTGACACTCCTCGGGCTGTGGTAAGGTGGTGTAGACCACCACCAGCCGTGATGGGAACAGTGCGAGTGAGTGGCTTTCCCGACAGCTTTACAAGCAAGATGACGTAATGCTCCAGGAAAAATAGGGGAGCATCTGTCTGGTCCATGCTCATTTCCCTTCAGTATATGCAGGAATGTGACTTCTTTGCTGAACTCACCTCTGAGCCTCCTATTTATTGTTTCGGTGGTTGTTTTTACTGGGTTTTCTAAAAAAGAAGTTATGATCTAATTTTCTTGGGGGGTGGGGAGAAAAGATGAAAAAGCAGGGAGGGAGACTTCTGACCGTCCTGTTGTTACAGAGACGAGAGGCTTCGTAGGAAGGCCATAAATTAAGGCTATTCTGTAGAGGAGCAACACACTTGGGCATTTCAGTAATAAACACTGCATTATTAAAGGGTTTCTCAGAATGCAGTCTGTGAATTTGCACAGCGGCCCTGTACGACGACTGTTACTGGGACATGCGGCTGCTGGGCAGGTTGTTCAGCACCGGGGCTGAGTGTTGTCTGGATTACTCGCTGCAGCAGCCGGGTAACTGTCTGGAGGCCGGTGTTTTCCTTGCTTGAGTGCAAGGGTTGTATGCTAACATTTTAGTAGCAAAATTGAACTAATCATCACATTCTTTGAGTGTAGGAAGGGCATCTAATTGCATATTTTAAAGGTGGGGTTGGTTTGGGTTTTTTACAGTCCAGCAGATTTGGATCACACACCACAGAAAAAGATAGTGCCTTCAACAACAGGCAAGCCTGCTTTTAAACCAGGTTCTTTGTACCTTTTTATTCTTGTGTTCAGTTTATTGCAGGTGTATGGATTTGACTATTCTTGTCTGTTTCTCACATGCCAGTTTTCAAGATCTTTTGAAAGCTTTTTTTATTGTATTAAAATAACGTTCTTGCCGTGAGTGTAAGTTTATAAATGACACTTCTTGCAAGATTCTTTAGTTCAATCAATTTCCAATTCCTACATATGGAATATATATTACTAAAACTAAAAATAGCACTGACATTTATAACTAAAGACAATTCTCTCGTGGAAATTGGTTATAGTGGTGTAATTTTTCAAACTCAGAAAAGCTATGTCTTAACGATAAAGATTGCTATCAATTTCATTCTCTAGTTTCTAGTCATTTATTGTAAAAAAAAAAAAAGTTTTACCTATAAAGTAGTAGGCATTTGCCTCTCTGTAATCACTATGGCAATTTATTAATAGCAAGCGGGTTTCATTGTGTTTTGGTAGGTTTCAAGGCTGGCTCCGTGCAGGCGTGACTTCTGCGGGATGTACGCTTCCTTCAGTGGAGCGCTGGGACCAGAAAGCAGCACCGAGCTCTTTCAGGGCAGGGTAGGGCCGCTTGTGTACGGGGAGCAGGCTGCTCTCGCATGCTCCCCGCAAATGGTAACCCCAGTTGTGGAGGAAAGCTCTCTGATCCCTCAGGCCGGCTGTCCTGATGTCTGTAAGGAGCAAAGTGCCTGTTAATGGTACTCGTGCTTTGGTAGCCGCTGCTGCTTCTGCGCAGAGCTGCGTCTCTTTGTAGATTCGTGGTTGCTTGATGAAGCAAAGCAACTTCAGGCCCTTTGAGGCCTTACGCTTTAAGGCTTACGCTGGTATAGGAGGACGCTTTCTGTACAATGCAAGCAAGACCTTGGTTGCCAGATGTTGTAATTCCCACATGTGCTTTTATTGTCTTACAAAAAAAAAAAAAAAAAGGAAGAGAAACCACAGCTATAAAAATAACACATTTTCCAAAGATAACATTACAAAAAATACCATTCATACCGTGGTTGGAGTGTATCAGTTAATACTGCCGGAAGTAGCCTTAGTGAACATTGAAAACATGAATGATTGTTTCAAAACCTTTAAAGCATTAAAGTGCTTTAAGTCGCCATTATCTTAGGCCACAGGTTCACATTTCAGCAACGCCAAAGGAGTCGGGTTCCTAATCGGGGTAGTGTAGAGGGGCATAATGGCCTCCAGGATGGTACCCTCACACCTGCGGCTCACCCCAGGTGGGAGAGCAGAGCAGAGCCCGGCATGGGAGGGAGAGGAGGCCGCCTCCTGCGCGCCGAAGGCTCGGAGCTGCGGTTGGACACCAAGACAGAGGACCTGGGCCCCAGGGCTGCTGGTATGGCACGTACAGGGTTCACACTCGTTTTCCCCGTGATCCTCCCTTCAAGTGGGGACAGACCCTGGCCTGCAAGGAGGAGAAGGCACAGCTCCGAGGTGAGCCCTGAACATCGTAGGTAGGACTCAAGCTCTTTCTTCTTTTGCTCTACTGGTCAGAGGGTCCAGGGATTTGTGAAGGTTCTCCTAGCTCCGTCCGTCTGGAGGTCTCCATCGCAGAGGCAACGCGGGGAGGAGATGCAGCAGCGGGAACGTGCCGGGCAGCGTCATTTCTGCATGGATCCCTCGGGCTGCCCAAAATCTCGAGCACCCCAAGGTTGAGGGGGCAGATGAAGCAGCTCCCTGCCCTCCCGCCCTCCCTCCTTCCATACAGCGGCAGCCTCTGTGCCATGCCTCTCCGAGACCTGTTGTGAGATGTCACCTTTCAAAATGTGTAGTCGCTAGTAGGGAAGGGACAGAGGGAGGGAACACGCCTGTTTGCGTCCTTGCTTTCTGCTGAGGTTTTTTTCCAGCCTGAAGCAACAGACAAATTAAGCCTGGAAAAAAGGACCAGAAACAGAAAACAAAACTGGAAAGACCCCATGTGGTCACCTAGTCCATCTCCTTGCTCCAAAGTCAGACCAAATTTACACCGCCCACGTTCATGCTCTCTGGGTCTAACCTGTCTGCAAAACTCCCCCGATGGAGCAGGGAGGGATTATCCAGACCTCTGACTTCCCCGGAGAATTCACTGGCTTGCCCCCTCCTCTGCAACTGTGTGAAAGATATTCAGAGGAGAAAAAAAGCTGAGTTTTGAGTAGGTGAGGCTGGAGACATGATTTTCTGCATGTTTACGTGCTAGAACGTGAAATTAATTTACTTGACACTATAGTGTCTCAGGCGTAAGTATCAATTTTTATAGCTTACATGAAAATAAATCTTTTTTTCTCCTTACAGCACAATGAGTATACTGTATATACATTTGCTTCTGTTTATATACACAAATATTTAAGTACATGAACACATAGGGAACTGACAAACAGGTTCTTTTCTGCTCTACAAAGAACTGGAGGACAAGGGGTACTTTTTGGCAGTCTGTCAGGAAAGTGGATTGTGGTTTTTTGCATCAGTCACGGGCAAGTATCTGTACAGAAACTGGAACAGGTAAGGGCTAAGTCCTTTTTACAATGATAAAGACCTGTCAGGCTTGGACACCATGGAGAATACGGGGGGTAGGGAAGCTAGTAACGAAGGCTGGTCTCACGAAGAGAAAAACGTGCTGCCTTTACGCCGCATCTGTCGGATGCGGGGATCCTCCAGTAAAAGACGAAACGGCATAAAGCACCGGCAGGTGCCTCCCCTGCTGTGGGCAGGCAGAAAATCCGCGCTCTGTTCGGCGAGCTGCCTCAGCCGCCCTCCTCTTCCCCTCTGCCGAAGCCACCACGGTTTCCTCTCCGGAGCAGGAGCTTCCCGCGCGCCTCGGGGCCATGCATTCACACACGGCTGGCAGGTCCCTTCTGGACAACAAAATTACACTTTTCCAGATCCCCAAGGCTGCAAATATTTGTCACGGGGGGCGGGGGTTTCATTCCCACCCCCCTCCCCCGGGTCTCTTGCTGCGGCCTTCTCTGAGACCCTCAGTTGATCTCTCCCTCCGTGAATTCTTCCTTTATGGACTGTTTGCGAGATTTGCAGTCCGGGAGGTCGAACCCAAAGTCTGCCCACTCGTCGGCCCCGCCGCGGTTGGGGATGGTGATGGTGTGGCGCACGCGAAAGTGCACGGCCTCCATCACGCGCTGCCGCTGCAGCTCGCCCGAGCTGCCGATGGAGATGGTGGAAGCGTTGCTGCTGGAGCGGATGAGCTGCTGCGCCCCGTAGTCGTGGCTCTGTTTGAGCTCCTGCAAACCTCTCCAGATGATCATCCTGTACTGCTCCGGGATCTTCAGTGCTCCGAGATCCTGGAAGAACAACACCGCTGAGGCATAGCCGGCGGAGACGCGAGTGTACCGGTGGGAGCGAGCCCCAGGCTTTGGGGGGGGGCACATGGGCACGATGCCCGAGCACCCAGCGGTGGCAGGGCTGGACCTCCCCAGGGTCACGATGCCAAGCCCACGGGTGCATCCCCCACGGGCGATTTCTCATTCGTAACCAACGGCCAGTTGACCAGTTACTCAAACACAGCTTTGCAGGTTTGGAAATTTATTTTTTTTTCTTTTTTTTTGGGGGGGGGTGGTTTCACATCAAACCGATGTGAAACTGGGAGGGAAGGGACCTTTCCCCTTTGGGTCGCAGGGGCAGCGTGCGAAGCGTCCTGCTGTCTGTCCACCTGGGAGAGGAGCCGTCAGCCAGGCTGGCTTCTCCTCCGGTCCTGGCCCAGGAGGCTGGAGCAGCATTTGCCCCCAGGGGCCAGCATCATGTGCTAACCCGCCGACATGGGTGATAGCAGGCTGTTACGACGCTATGGGCTGTGGTGGTAAAGCCAAATGAGGTCAAAAACCTCAGGGCTGGGGTGGGCTGCACCAGAAGGAACACCGTTGTAGCGGAGAGCTGCCAGAGGGCCACGTTAATGCCAAACACAGAGACTCACGTGAGTGTTAACTAGAGAAGACAGCGAGTATGCAATTAGTAATTACAAATGCCGACTCGGACACACAGCTCAGCGATCTGATATGAGTTTTGGCCATACCGAACGTTTCCTTTGACAGCTTACAGACGGCCACGGAGTTAGTTCAGAAAAACGGTCCAAAACCAGGCTAAGGTTACGCAACTGGCCCCAGCTACCAATGAAAAATCATCCTGTCTCCAACAGCTGCGTCACCAAAGCGTGGTCGCGCGTTTTGTCATAGCTGCCGGGTGGACAACGGCTACTACAAACTGCCTGGGGGCAAAATGGGATCGGCGCAGGAGCTTTGTCTCGGCCAAAACACCAACTCTGGGATTTACAGGGCTTGCTATGGCTCAAAGCGTTTAGGATTTTTTTTTTTTTTGTCTCCCTTTTTCTCGTTACCCTGACAGGCTGGAGAAGCCCTTGCTTCGGTGCCACCCTCGCTATCGTCACCAAGAGACTGTGCTTTAACCGAGAACGGCAGCAGCGGAGGGCCGATGCTCCGTGCAACCTCAGGTAATTCCAGCATCCCCTCCACTGTCTTTCAGGCCAGCTTTTGCCTGACCTGGGCTGTTTCCTGCCAGGGTTCCCTTAATACAAATGCCCCCAGGCTTGACTCCTTTATTTCAGCCTCTTTTGTCTTAAAGATTAACGGGGAAGACATAAGATCAGGTTTAAAACTCGCTGAACTGCGGTGGAGGTGTTCCTGCTGGCTCTGTGGGTTTTGGGTTACTTTGCTGAGCACCTCAGCTGTTTTTTCTGTTTTCTAGGTGGAAAATCTACCTGCAGCCCGCTCTGGGGATCTTTTTAGCTCTTTTGTTTCCAACAGTCTGGAAGAACTGACTGAAGCTATCGTGGTTGTTGCTACTGATGACTGAGCTACGGCTGAATCGGAAGGACCAGAGAGGATGCGTAAATGGAAGGCATAAATCCTGGGGAGCATATATTCTGTGTGACAGGTGGGTGCACAGTTTTCCCTTTCCTTTTAAAACGGTTTTGTCCTTGCTTTTCAGATCAACAGCTGACAGAAACAAGTGGTAAGAACAGATCTTCCCAAAGCATTTACCTCTATGGATAGGTTCTGCAGGTGGTAAATATTCTGTAACCCTTGTGAGGTGAAATAGTCGATGCAGTTTGGACACCCCAATCCTGTTAAAAAACTGCAGAAAAAATTTGGAAAATACAGTGCCATTAACTTCTCATGAATAAAAGCTGTGCTCGCAAGCATCGCTGTAGTGGCAAACCATGTTTCAGGCCACCGAAAAGGCTGCGGTGGGGGGTCCTGCTGCCTCCGGCCTCGGCAAAGCTCCCGCAGCCCAGAGGACCATGGCAGGCACGAGGGTGGGCGAGAGCTCGTGCCGGGGGGCTCCGACTGCTCCGTCAGCCTTTCTGCCTGTGGCCGTTGCCCTCCCGAGCGTGACCGCTGTTGCCACTAACGCCAAAGTGAAGCACTTTGGGACTACGCTCGTTCCTAGGACTATGGGTTTTGTTTTTTGTTTTTTTTTTTTTTTTCTCCTGATTGTCAGAGGTTTCAGCTCGGTAACTTTCTGGGAATAACCCACGGGAGCTCGAGCTGCCCCGGGAGGGAGACGGGGAGCATGCTTCGGTCTGGGCAGCGGTCTCCGCAACGTGCAGGCTGGTGGTGCGGGGCTATTTTGCACATTGCGCTGGGCTGCAGCTGTGCACCTCTAGTGAGGCTGCACGTACAGCCTCCCTGACGTCGGTAGGGTCTCTGTCGAAATGCCTGCGGTCTTTTTGAAGACTGAAATGTTAAGAAGTGGCTGCAGACCTGTTAATGCGTTCCTGATGGAAATAAGCCACGTGGACCCGTTTCGGGGCATTGCTGGTGAGGAAGGGGAAGGGGGCAGTTTGCAAAGCTACGTGCCGGTTTGACATGCAGGAAAAGACTCTCGCTGGGATGCATTTAACTGCTAATTAGGCAGGGATGGATTACACAGGTAGAGGTATATGAGGGCAATAGAGGCTTCTAACTGGTGGGTAGCTGGGCTTCGGGTTCTGAGATGGGAGGAATGGCCTATGTGAGCAGTGATTTCTCAGTTGGGGCCAGTGGCCAGTTGACCAGTTGCTAGACAGATCTGAAGGTTAGAGTGAGGGACAACAGCAAGAAACGTCAGAGGACGAGACAGACAGGGCATCGGACGCCTTCCCTACCTGACAAGGCTGGGATCGGGGTTGTAGGGCGGAGGGGGGGTGCAGTGTGATCCGGAGACCATGGACTGGGACGAGTGGCCCCCATTCATTTCTCCGTTGGGTTGCATGGGGTGACTGTTTAGCATTCCGGGTCCTAGGCGGCGGCCATGCCAACGCAACAAACAGATCCGTTAGACGTCACCCCGACCCCGATAACCACCCGCTCCCTCGGCGGGGAGCCCACGGTCTGACGGGCAGGGAGCACTCAGCACCCGGCGAGGTGAGGACCTTACCCATCGGCCCCAGGCTGGGCGCGGAGCCGGAGCTGTGCTGCGCTGGCTGCCCTACCAGCTGGTTGACGGAGGGCAGCTTGTTGAGTCCGCCGCCGTGAACTTTGTTCATGGGTGAAAGGACGGGACCGTAGGAGGAAGGCGTCTGCAGCTGACTCCTGCTCGGGGAAACCAAGCGGACAGTCAGCCTGCAGCGGGTGGGATGGAGATGCCCCCGCTCTGTCCCACCAGACTTCCCTGCGGAGGCTTCGGGCAGCCGCACCGATGCGGGCTGCGGCACGGAGAAGCCGCTGCGCACCCGTTGCGGCTCTGTAGCGGTTGCAGCCCTTCCCACGTACCAGGCATTCGGCAGACGTGCTGTGAGCCAGCGGGCCAGCCCCAGGTTGGGGCTGCTCGAGGGCTCCCCTGCCTCTCCCTGCTGCCGGCTTTCGGGGGGCTGCGGCGGTACTTACTGCCTCTGCAGGAGCTGCTGCTGCTGCTGCCGGTAGGAGTCAACCAGCTGCTGCGGGACCAGCTCCACCAGCTCCAGGCTCTCCTTTATCTTCATCAGGATCTCGAAGTTCTCCCGGCCTCGCACCTGGAGGAGGGGAAAGCAAGAAGCCCAGGGCTTCACTTCATTCCCATCCCACCTGGCCACCTTCCTCGTGGCCCCTTTTTTTCCACCCAGCCACGCAAGGTGCGGTGTCCCTGTGCCAGGGCTGCCTTGGACACGTGCATCCGCAGATGCTTTTGCTCCTGTTCTCGAGGTCTCTGCTCAGCCCCTGTGCCCGCCGCCCTGCAGCAGACCGTGCGGCCCCATCCTGCCCACCATCGCCTCCCCAAAGCGTTTCTCGCAAAGGGCACGATGCCACCGCTGTCCCGAGCCCAGCTCTCAACCAGTGCAGCTCACCAACACTTACAGGCACGTAATACATCTCCTCTTCCCCGTGCCTCCGTTTCTTAATGCCGGTCCCCAGTGCTGGGATGCCCTGGGGGCTCTGCTTGAATGCTGGAAAGGAGAGAGGAGGAGGGTCAGCATGCCATCCTCGGGAAGGGAGCACCTTGTCTCCTTGCAGGATTTAAGCTCAAGCCATGCGGATGCTAGCTGTTCCCCTGGGCTCTGGCATTGGTGATGTCCCTTTATTAGTAATAACAACAAAGAGTAAATATATCTGGACACGAAAGCCCTGCTCGAACAGCTTTGCGCTCTGGCGGGAAAAGGAGCGGATCGTGTTTGTGACTTTAGATTTAGTCAAAGCATCACGCCTGGATGGAGATTTGAGCCTGACCTTCTGGAGCGCAGTGATTTCGGGTGCGATGGCAAAGGGGCTGAGGCAGAAGCATCCACACGGCTTTGAGGGGCAAGGGGGGGGCAGGTGGTGGCCGGGAGCTGGGGGCTGTGGCGGAGCAGTGCCCTGAGCCCCCCTCCGTCTCCCGGCCAGGGGACTCACTGCGTTTGTTGGCATTGCCGTTTTTAGCCGCGCTCTCGTTCAGGGCTTGTTGCTCTCGGTAATGGTCTTCATCAGCTTTGCGGTCTCTGCCAGGACAGGCACAGATCCGTCCCTCGAACGATCTCCTTCCCAGGACTTGGCCGCTGGGAGGAGAGAGAAATCGGTGACCCTATTTCTGCTTGGGAAGTGCATCGCGGCTCGGTCCAGCGCAGAAACCAGACCAGCCAAGTGCCTTCCCATCCCTCCGTACGCATGGATTGCTCAGGAAGCGATCGAGCCCCCAAGGTACTGAGTGCAGGGACCCCCTCAGCAGCGGTCTCCCGGGGGAAGAGGAGCTCCTGGGGCAGAGGAAGGCTCCAGCTGCAGGGGTCAAAGCTGACGCTGGGCTGGATCCCCAGTCTCTCTGTGCCGGCTCTTTTCCTAGCCAGCCGAGAAAGCCACAGGCTGGGGCTGTGGGGGGCTGCCATGTCCCCTTCCCCCGGGGGGAGCTCCCTGCAGGGGAGGATTCCTTCCCGAGGGTCCCCAGCTGTCCCGCAGCAGCGAGCGATGCCCGTCCCTGCTCCGACAGCCACTCACTCTCTCGTCTCCAGGGTGATGATGATGAGGATGGGCCTCCTGTTCATTCCTCCCACGCAGCTGCTGTTGCACATGAAGTTGTACAGGATGGTGGTGAACTCGGTCCCCACCTGCCCAGGACGGGAGAGCAGGCACTGAGCGGGGAGTCATGGGCGGGGGGGAAGGCAGGCTGGGCCCCCCCGGGGAGTGAAGAGGAGGGGAGGCAGGCTGGGCTGGCACCTTGGCAGGGCGAGCAGAGGAGCACCCAGGGAAGGGTGGCGTGGGGATGATCCCAGCCGGGAAGAGGGGTCTGCACGAGGACTGCGGGGGCCCTGGGGTTCCCCCAGGGAGGACCAGAGGGGATCTCCCTTTGCATCCCGCTTCCCAGGAACGGGATGCTCTGGGATGCTTCACAGGCCTGGGATGCAGCCGCCACCGGTGCGGGGAGCGAGCAGGGGGTGGCCTTAGATGTGCCAGGGCAAGTAGGATGCTCCTGCCCTTTGTCTCCTACCAAGCAGCCCTCAGCACCAACGGGTTCACCCTCAGCACCAGCGGGTTCACCCTCAGCACCAGCGGAAACCCGGCTAGAGGCAGGGGCTGGTCCTGCCTCTCCCCGCCCCCCCAGCCCCGGGAACAGCCGGGTACCTGCGGGGGCTCGTAGGGCACCATCACGCTCTGCCTTCCCGTCACAGGGTCGTCCACGTACTGGGAGAGGTTGTTGCCTTCCACCCGGATGAGGTGGCTGGCTGGGGCTGACTGGCCTGCGAGGCAAAACCGCCGCGTTAGAGGACGGGGCCGTCCGGGATGCTCGTCCCACGCACGGGGCGGGGGGGTGCCCAGAGAGCAGCACTCACCGTCGTTGAAGTCGCGGCCGAGCTCGTGGTTGGGGCAGCGTTTCACCACTTCAGTGACGTGCTCTGCCTTCTTGTAGACGGGCATGGCCCGGATGATGGTGCCCGGGGGCGGGGGGGTGGACACCTTGATCTGGATGGGACATGTTTTTGCGATCTGACAGTAGAGTTTCTTCAGCAGGGGGGAGTACTGGAAAAGAAGAGACGCCCAGCGGGTGAATGTCACTGGGCCCGATGGGGCGGCGGATGCTCCCCTGCTCGCCCTTGGCTTCCTCCGCTGCTGCGGTGTAAAAGCAGCGTTCCCTTCCCTAAAAGCACCAGCCGACGCTCCCGCCTGCGCCGAAACAAGCGTTTCTGTTCCCTCGGCTCCTCTCGTCCACCCGCCTGCTGCTTTCTCACCGCTCCAAGCGAAAGGCGAACGCAGCAGTAAATTAAAATTATGGCTTGTTATAAAACCAATTACTGCCTATCGTGTCGCAGCCACCCTGGAGGGACTATGCCAGCGCAAAACGGCTCCGTGTACCGGCAGAGCGAATCACCCCAGTGGCGCCCGGGCTCCGCGGCTGCTCCGTGACGGATCGCGGCGTTGCAAACTGCTATCGCACGTTCCCAGTGCGTTGCGGGGGACAGCGACCAGAGGAAATGCAGCCTGTCTTTGCGGTAACTGTTTATTCTCTAGGCTCGGTATTTGTTTTTCCCCTGGAAATATTTAAATATGACCAAATTCGCCCACGCTACCTCGTATCCGCTTTCCACGTAAACCAGATACAACCACCTACTGGGTCCAGGGCCGGGTGCTGTAGGAAGGGTTTCCCAACTAGCCTAAGTGCTCTGGCAAAGCGGGAGCACCCGCTACATGGTGACTTAGAGGAAATCTTGCTGAAAATCAGCGTAAACCCTCATTCGTGCATCACTCGGCCCATTTGGGAAGCGTTACTATCCTGTACCTGTTATTGCATGCAGCTCCTGGCCGAGCTGAGGGCTGGGAGTACCGAGGGCACCGACGCACCACAGCCTAAGGAAATCGTGCTTAACGTGGATGGAATCACAGCTAATTATGCAAGACCTCAGAGTTTAATTCTGACTAGTGCATGCGACACAGAGCGGGTTTGTCCCGACCACAGCTCAATCCTTTGCAGCTGCTCGCAGTGACAGCGGTGGCTCACAGAGGGGACGTTGCAGGGACCAGGCTGGCCGCGGGAGGAGGATGCTCTGCGGGCAGCTGGAGGTGGCTCCCGGACTCTCTTGTTAATAGAAAACGGTTCAAGACCACTAAAACGCTCCCTGGGATGGCCCAACGGGATTCGCTCGGTTAGGAACGAGAGGCAAAAATCCCCTCGTGAGCACGGCAGACCTGCTCAGCACGGGGGAAGCTCCTGGTGGCACCTGAAAACGGGAAGGCAACGGCAGCCTGGAGAAAGCGGCGTGCCTGCGAGCCAGCCCTGCTCGCAGCGCGGCAGAGCCCCTCGGCCACGGCGTCTGGGCATCTCTGCTCGGGGCCAGGAGCCAGCGCCGGGGCCAGGTCCAGCCCGACCACGAGCGACCGTCTGGAGCGAGGCAGGGGCTGGAGGAGGCTGCACGCTGCTTCCAGAAGAGGGGTGGGGAAGGCAGAGCCTGTCCTTCACCTTCCAGTAAACGCGTGTCTCGGCTCCCAGGTGTGGGGATGTGCAATTCCCTTCCACCTCAGCAGTGCCATGCTGTTTTCCATCTCGCAAAGAATGTGTTTGCTATACAAGAGCCCACCCCTGCTGCACAGAGAGGAGCCAGTCCCTGCATGGCGGGGCATGTTCCTGCTCAAAGTATTTTATCTCATCCCCACAAACACCGCGCCTGATGCCAAAACAATACCACCGTGCCGGGTACTCGTGGGGATGTTAAAGCTTGTCCTGAGCCATCCAAATACAGGTGTGCTGAGGGTAGCGAGGCTCCCGCCGCCGCTCTGCTTTCCCGGTGGCGGGGCTGTTTCTGAGCCAGGGCTTCCCGAAGCAGGCGGGCAGCAGGGCTGGGCAGCAAGCCAGCCGCTCACACAGGACTGGTAAGGCATTTAGGGGGCTGATGGGGATGGCTCAGCCCTCGTCTTCCCGCTGCCGTCAGCCCGGTCCGGTGCACCCCACGCATCAGGCGGGTTTGCGGAAGGGATCTGTGCTTCCCCATCCCACTGCCCTTTCTGCAGGTGAGCCAGCCCCCCCCCCAGCCCATGGACTGCTAAAGGGGCAAACGAGACAAACCACTTTCAGGTGGTATTTCTAGGGAAGTTCGGGGGAGATATACAGGGGAGGGGCTTCTGCCAAGGCAAACTGCAGCAGCTCTGGTGTTGCGAGGATGCCTTGGACCGATGCTCGGCCGGCAGCAGGTACCAGCTCCCAGAGAGGGAAGCCAGCGGGCTGGCAGTGGATGTGTCCCGGGGGCTTCGGGCTAGAGAGAGAAGGAAGATGCTTTGGTCATTAGAGGGTGTGATCGGGAGGTGTAACATGAAGCTGAATCTGGCAGAGGAATTAATTCGCAGTATCGGAGGCACGTGGACTTGCCCGGAGAGAGTGGATGCTCAGGAACGCCACCTTCCACTGCAGTCCCCCAGTTTTGCACTGGTTCCTGCTGACACCGACTGTGCCCCGACTCTACGGCCAGGTTAGCTTCTTGGGTGCAATCCTGCACCTCCCACACAGCAGGGATCGTGCCTAAGCTGGAAGCACAGGCTCCGCTTGGAACGCACTTACTCCCCTCTGCCCGGCTGGAGGATGAAGCTCTCGTGCGGCCGTGGCCCGCGTAACCTGCTCGCCCACAGCGCGATGGGGGTTTAACGCCCTCGTTTTGAGGAGACAACGTGGCAAAACAAGGGTTATTTGGAGGGGGGCTCTTCCTTGCCAGGTGTTAAAATACTGACAACTCCTGTCAAAGGATCCTTTCATGTAGACATTCCCGGGCAGTCCTCAACATGCCTGGGAAATATAACTGCTCTGGAAGAGCAGAGGTGCATTATATGGCAAGTTCTTTGGTAACAAATTCTCTCATTATACCATGTTATGACATGGATAAATCTCTCTTAAATAGCAGAGCGATTGCCCCGCAGGGAGAAAGGCTGCCGCTCAGCACAGGCATGCCTCCACTGATAACCTTATCGTGTCTTAACAGCTCCAGGATTGCCTTCAAAGATCCTTCCACAATAACAAACTATTCTTTTAAGGAACTCCATGCTGATAACTCTGGGCAAGAAAAGTCAGGGCTGTGCCCTGTGCGGCCGTGCTCCCAGCTCCTCGCAGCGTACGGCCGTCCTGCAGCCGCATCGCCAGCCGCTGCTGGGGCAAAGCGCTCCTGGTCTCGCAGACCCAGCCTGTTCACGGCCACGGGGTGAAGGAGCACTACGTTTTTAGGATCCCAGGAGGCTCTACAGCCCCAGCCGTGTTTTTAGCCAAGAAGAGCCCTCGGCGATGTGTGGTCTCCATAGGGGACAGCAAAATGCACGTCTTGCTCAGGTGCCAAGCAGAGTGCTGAGCAGAATAGGTGCCGCTGCTGCTACGTGGTTCTCTGTATTTGCTAATAACCTGCCACATGTGCAGCCCTGTGCAGGGCTGTGCCACATACTCTGATTTACTTAACAAGCCACAGCTGAAGTGTGCACACGCAGCTCACAGAGAGCACAAAGGCACCGTGCTTTCCTCAAGTGCAAGACAAGCCAGTTGCAAAGTGGAACCCGGGCGTTCAAAATGCCAGTACTTAATCGCACAGGTTAGCGCAGCCGCCCCACAGCTTGGTACTCTTCTTTTGCCATAGCCCCATTTCTGTCACCTGTACTGGGGATGAACCTTGGGCTGCTGGCTCGTATCCTTCCCGGTCTGCAGCATTTGGACAAGCTGACCTCTTAAAACCGGCCACACGTGGCAGCTGGGTCACAGCAAAAGCTCACGTCGCTCATGCTGCCGCCAACTCGCTGCTGCTCCCAGGTGTGGGAACAGCATCTCGGGACACCCGAACACTTGCCCGGTGCTGGTGTGTCAGCTCGTCCAGACCTCAGCCCCCAGATTTCTTTCACGCCTACAGAAGACCTCAGGTACGTTCTGCCCCGGGCACCTCCTGCCTTTGTTTTTGGTTCCTGCTCTACCCTTTGCACCATTAGTGTCTGCCTCCCCGGTTACGTTATTACTGAGGCCATCTCTGTTCACAGAGAATGTCAGAGTGTGTCTGTTATTGCGCGTTTGCAGAGCACAACAGGTTCACGTGTCAGTGTGGCTTGTGGGTGCTGGTACGGTATAAACAGCAAACAGCGGTAATAGCGCTGAGCAATCTACCTGAAGCTTACGTAAACCCACAGAACCCATATTCCTCTGGATTTTTTCTGTAGTCGCGCAGCTTTTGATGTCAGCCCTCATCTGCTGGGCTGAAAGTATAATGCCACCTCCATCGCTGTCCCTCCCCTGTTACGGTCACCTGTCCTGCAGTGTGAGTGCAGAGCACTAGGAATAACTGGAAAAGCCAAATTATTTAAGCACTAGCAGTATGTCAGCATTAACCTCAGGTTCCCTAGGGACTTGGTACCCCAAAGCATCTTTAGATGGGGTTTCTTTCACCTCTGTGTTTGAAACGCAGCTACTTCTTGGGCGAAATGGAGACTATGCTGCAGCGATGCCGAACGTGATGGGAAGGAAGCCCGGCAGAGCCCTGTGGTGCAGTTGGCCCCGGCGAGGGTTTGCCAAGATTGTCCTGGTACTGCTGCCCGCTGTATCCAAGGAAATGTTTTACACGCCACGAGATCCAAAGGAGCTAACACCCCACAACGATTCATGGCGACTGATAGGGCTGCTGCTGCGAAGCAGCATTGAAATGAAGTCTCAGCAGCCGCCGCTGCTCACCCTGAGCAAGTACCCAGGACCCGCTCTGGAAGAGGCCACCGCGCCGCTCAGGCCCGTAAGTTACTTCTCCTGCGCTGGAGGCGAGAGCGGGGAGAGGTGTTTTTCCCCATGGATGCCGACAGCCTCGCACAAAAAATAACCTGAGGCTTCTGCGTGGAAAGACCTACCGGCCAAGTCCATCTCCCCCCCAGCCCTCCCTGGGCAGCAGAACCGCTAGGAGGATGTGTCCCAACAGATTCGGAGCTGATAAAATCTTATTTATCTTCAACTGTTCACACTGAAGCGTCTAGACTTGCCTGCTTTGGGAGGGCTGCAGCCAAGTCCTCCCTTCTCTCTTGAAGGAAATGATTTGCTCAACAATTACTTTTTCCACAAATCCTCCCCCCTCCTCCCTAACAGCCGCCTCCTCCTCCTCCTCCTCTTCTACATTCCAGTCTCCTCATTAGCTCTACTCAAGACGTGTCCAGGACTGCAGTCAATGGATCCCAATAAAGCCACTAGCCTGGCAAGAGAGAGAGAAGAAAAGTGCTGCCTCCGGCTGCTAATTTCCTTGCGCTCCCCAGCAAGCAGCTGCGGAGCTGCATCCTGGGACAGGTTCAGACAGATCGCAGCGGAGAGGTGATAATAATGTGTCTGTCATCTTACTCAGACATGTAGCATCTTGCAAACCGCAAATACCGTTAACCGGCTCGGACGAATCTGTTACGACAGATCCTGGAAGACATGCCGACTACAGAGCTAATTTTTTCTTTCTAATTTTTTTAATAACCGTTTTTTAATCACCAGCCTATATAACTTCTCACTGGGCTGGAAATTCCGCCCAAAGCTACTCTGTTGTACTATGAGCTGGGTTCAAATATGTCCAGCGCGTCACCGGTGCCCGAGGCACACGGGTGGGCTGGGCAGCAGAGATGCTGCCCGGGGACGGCTGTACGGGATGCCCCAACATCTGCCTCCCTGTGTCCACCATCCCTGCACCACGGTGGCGAGGCATCGGGGCGATGGCCGGGGCCACCACTGGCCGTGCCTGGGATGGGGGGTTCTCAAGGCACCTGATAGAGCCCCTCTGGTCCCCCCCCGGCCATCAGCATCTGCAGGGGACCCCTGTCACCCGCAGGTCCCCCCAGCCCTGCTCCCGCAAGTGCTGGACCGCCGGCAATGCCTCGGGGCAGCAGACCAGCATGGAGAGCCTGCGTCGGCTCCAGCCTGCGTTCTTCTACCTTTGTTATTATGCCACTGGTTCACCCCCAAAGGAGTCCTCTCCCTTCCTTCCCTGGTGTGCACATCCTTAAAATAACTGCCAACCAGGATCACAGCCATTCTTAGTCACTGCTCAACCAGCCAGCGCTGGCACGCTCGGGGGTTGTTTTAATCTTTTCTAGTAAGTCTGACTCCTTCTGTGTGTCTGGACACTTGGGTCCCCTGACCAAGCCAGCGCTGGGGTTCCCCCTCATCCAAAAAGGAAGCCAAAAATCCAGCGAGGCAGTTATTTCATGCTGCATTATCCAGACTGGATACAGGGAGCAAGCTGGGAGGGGAGGGAAGAAAAGGCTGAGTTGGGCTTGGGATTCACTGCTGGAAACGAAACGCAAAAACCAGAGCAGCAAGACCTGGACTCGGGGCAGGGGGAGAGACCCCCGAGTGGGCACAGCCAGAGAACGTGGTTTATTTACCGAGGGCCCCCCCAGCATCTCTCTCTCCCCCTCTCCTTTAGGCGCCGGAGGTCAGGGCTCCCAGGAACACTTTCAGCCACGCTTCTCGTGGTGTGGGATGCGGCCCTGCGTGGTAAAACCTTCTGCTGCCAGCGGTGCAGAGGATTTCGCCGGGGTGGCGAGCGCTGCTGGCTGCCGCACCGGGATGCAGCCGCCGCAATCCCCGGGGCTCTGCGGGAGCTGCTGCCCGAGGCAACCGCTGGGCCAGAGCACGGACATGCGTTTCTTTCTGCAGCCTATTTATTATCTCCGTTCCTCCAGCGGGTCCCTCAGTCCCCACCTCCCCTGTGTGTGTTTCAGATCCCAGCGCAGAGGAGCTGGCCAGAGCAACCTCATTTCCCCGGCGCGTCCTCTCCCACCTCCGCAGCAGTCCCTGCAGGAGAGCGTTGCCTTCCCGCTGGAGCAGCCGTTGCCAGTAAGTCGTTCCCTTGACCTGTGCATACCATACACGTTCGAGATAGTGGAGCTGATAGTGGGATCGTGTTGGAACATTGCACACCGAATTCCTTTGCCTTTTTTCTTAATTCCATTGTGTCTGGAGTTCCCGGAGCCTCATCCACGCCCTGCGAAAGCTGGTGGAAAGCCTCCGGTGGGCCGGCTTCAATGGGCTTTGGAGAGGGCTGACGCTGAGGCCGCTTTCCTACTTCTGGCATGCCAAAATATCCACGCTGTTCTGCCCAGCTACTTGGATAAAAACAAAGATGTTTGCGGCTCAGAGGTAGAGTGTACCGAGCCGTGCCTGCCCCTGCTCAGCTGCAGGCTGCTGCTGTTGGACAGGTACCTCCCTAAAATATGGTAAGGTGCCAGGGAGAGTGTAAGAGGGGGCTTGTTTTCTATAGATGCTCCAGAAGGTTTTTTCCCTCCTCTTTATAACTGCCTCTACCCCAACAAGCTTCAGAGAGCCACCAGCAAGGGAGAACCTACCTCCTGCCACACCAATTATTTCCATCCTCCTCGTCCAGTTAGCATCAGGCAAACCGTTTCAGCTCCCCCAGTGCCCACACTCCAGCTGCGAGATCTACGGAGCGACTGGAACCAGTTCAGCACAGCAGCGTCCCACTGGCTGAGCACTGGGGTGCAGACCGGTTTGCTGTGGGTGACCTGCTGGACAGCCATCCACTGCAGCAGGAGCATCTCACCTCGGCTTTGAACCTCTCCAGCCTTTCCATGGCAGGCTGTTTGCTCCCCAAAGCAGGAGGCAAGACCCTGGATGTGACCCGGACCCCCCCTGTGCCCGTGCCCAGGTTAGGGGACCCCCTGCCTGCTTAGCTCTGGGGTTTGCCCATCTCCCCCCAGCTCCAGGGGCTCCGCATGAGCCCGGGCAGCTGCCCCACACCGGGGGGGCTCAAGCCCCCACATCCTTTTGCAACCGGGCTGTGGGAGGCCAAAGACCCTATTAACGCTTCTGCTGGCTCTGGCACACGTGGTAGTGTTTTAGAGGGGAGGGAGTACCGATGCGCCGCAAACCCAACTTGAGAAAAATACTAATTATCCATCAGTTACCAGCTGGCCGGCGTGGCGAGGGGCTGCCTGTGAGAAAACAGCCGAGATCGGCTCACGGCTCTAGCATGTATGGGCAGCTCCGGGGAACCGAGAGTCCTGATAGCTTCCAACAAACAGGCAGGCTGCCGACATGCCCCGTCTTGCAGCGCCACAGCTCCCGGTCCTCCTCCCAGCCCCGTCGAAGCAGCCTACCAGAGGGGGGCTTTGAACCTACAGGGAAAACCTTATTTTCAGCATCTGGCCATTGCTCTCTGCTGATAAGAAGGCCATTAAAAATGGAAAGGGAGGCGGCAGCAGCCTGGAGGTTTTCCTGCAGCACAGACCAGCGTGGACGCTGCGCTTCAGAGTTTGTGGCGACTTGCGGCGCTCAGAGTCCAGCCCGGGTCAGGACATCCAACGTCACCCGCCCGCTGCCCGGCATCCCTCTGCAGGGACAGACCTGGTTTTGGTAATGCGAGCCCCAAACCCATGTCCCACGTCCTCGCCACTTCTCCATTCACCCATTTCCTAAATTTAGAAATCCAGCATTTTACAGCTAGAGGGAACAGATGATGATGATCCTCTGGTTGGGTTCCCTACGCTGCTGGCCTAAGACCCCCTGCCTACTCGTTCTGTATTGAGCCAACAGTGTCTGCTTGAAGTACAGCTTATCTTTTGAAAGAAATGCAGACTCTTCATTTGAATACTTCAGGAGTTGGAGAATCCTATGCATTCCTTGGTAAATTGTTCCTACAGTTAATTATCCTCACTGTTAAAAAATTTCCACCTTGTTTCTAGTCTGAATTTGCCTGGCTTCAGCTTCCAAGCACTGGATCTCATTATGTCTTTCTCTATTAGATTAAAGAGCTGTCTGCTATCAGCAACCATCTCCTATGCAGTCTGTGATCAAGCCACCCTTACTCTTCTCGTGGAGACCTTTCATTGCAGAACGTTTCTCTGGTATCACCCCACAAGGCATCTGTTCCGCATCTTTCACCTTCTTTGGCTCTCCCTCCCAAACCTTCTCTAGTTTGCCAAGGGAGGATTTGAAGCGTGGACACGAGAACTGCACGTGCGCAGGAGGGCAGTGGGCTCGGTGATACCTCGCTGCCCCTGCCCGGGTGATGCTCGCCTGCCCAGCCCTGTAGAGCCAGCCAGCCCACCGTGCAGACAGCTCATCTCCAAAAGGTCCTGGGCCATGAGCCCCGGGCCCCTTAGGAGCTTCCATTCCTAAGCGCGGGAGAGCGGATAACACCACCTCTCCCAGAGGAATAGCGAGGGGGACTCGGTCAAAACCCTTCAAAACTAGGAGTCTACTGGGCCACACACTTCCATCAACCAAAGCTTATGATTGCATCGGAAGACTACGCCAAATCGTTTGACAAGACGACTCGGATCGAACTATTTGGGTTGGTGCTGCCAGGATGCCAGCTGTCAGTTCCTCCTCGGCCGGGTGCTCCGTGATGCGACCCCACGTTGCTGCTGGTCTGGCAGAGCCGTCCCCCCGGGGCAGAGGGCTCCCCGCTGCTCCGAAACGCTGCCTGGCAAGGCGGCTCTGCCAAATTTGTGGTCAACGCTTGCAACGGTCCTGCTGTCAATTGTTTGGTGCAGTTAATCTTAAAGTATTCAAAAGCCACCAGGCTTCCTAGCTACAGATGAAATAGGCAGTGGTGTTTCTTTCAAAGTGCTGAATCAAACCGTGTATGTCCTTTAGCGCACCGAGACGGTTAATTCAGCCGAGCGGTCAGATGTCACTGTCCCCAGCCCTACTGACTCTACTTTTAACTTTCCCTCCCAAGTGCCCGCGTTCCCTAACAGCTTTCCCAGCCTTACTTGTATGCCGCTACAAACGCTTTCGCCGCTTATGTAGAGAACCGCGCTGTGTACATACATCATTATTTGTATACTGACTGACTGGCAACACACAGCCTGTGGTTTTTTGCTGAATTCCTTTCCCTGTTTAACCAGGACAGACTTTCAAGTGCGGCAGTGGCAATGCAGAGCACCAGGCGAGTGGGAGGAAGGCAGCAGCTTCGTCTTCCAGCACAAAACGTGCAGCTGCGTGGCTGCGACAGCCATCAGCCGGGAGGACATGGAGGGAATGTGGCTGTTGCCGCAGCGGGACCGTTCTTCGCGTGGCAACCTTGGCGAGCCGAACAGTCTGCACCCACGTCGGTGGTCCTGCAGAAATTACTACTTCAAATGAAACATGCCCCGCGCTCTCTGGGGTGCAAGACGCTGCTGACCCGCTTCTGTTCTCTGCCAGGCTCGGCTTCATCGCGGTGAAATGCGGGCCGGTCGGCGCTAGCCCTGCAGCCAGCCTGCTTCTGGGGGATGCACGATCATCCCAGCATCACGGGGATGTCGCCGACTGCCTTGCCAAGTATTAAAGCCAGTTCAGGCATTTAACTCCTCCGCTCTGGACCGCTTGCCAGCAGCCCCCCCTTGCAGCCGCACGCCCGGCAGCCTCAGCTCCCGGCCCTGGCTGGCAGGCGCATCCTCCGTGGCACGCTCGCCGGGCATCTCTCGAGTCCAAGCTGCTCTCCCGAGGCTAGGAGGGCTGTCACAGCATCGATGTGGCACTGGCTGCTCCAACGTACAAGGGAGACCTTAACATGAAGGCTTGAGAAAAAAAGCAGTCCTGTCCTGATTAGCGCAGCTCCCAGTAGGACATGACAGCTACGGGAGCATGGTCAGCACGGGGTGATGCTGAGACAGTCTGGGCTCTGTTTTGTTAGAGTTGTGGAAAGATCCCAGTTGGCTGGGATGGCTCCAGTGAGGGAAGGGGGCTGTGATGGGCTCCCTGGCCATGTGGGACCACCTCGGGGAGCCTCTTCCTGCTCCCTTTGCTCTGCTGGGGACAACCGGCCAAAAAGACCTTAGTGGCTTTTTCGATTTACTCCCGGCAGCTGCAATGTGCATCGTCTGGGACAAGGGAAGGGTATTTCCTTACTGCTAATTAAAGCGAGAACTGAGCATATCTTTAGTAGATGCTCTCTCCGTCTTTGGGCTCGCATGAATACACCCTGCCCACAGCGCTGTCCGAGGGTGTCCTGCAGCACCCAGCCCGGCCCCGGCAGCGGCTGTGTCCCCTCCATCCCAAAGCCATCCCCGGGGCACCGCTAGCTGGGGACAGTGGCAAGCAAGTGTCAGATACTTCCCAGATCTCTGTGCCGGGACAGCTGGGACAAGACACCCTGCATCGGTGTGAGTTTGGTTTCGTTCGGATGCTTTTGTGGCACGGGAATGCCTCCTTTCCCTGTGCATGTCCTGTGCAGCTTTACTTTTAAGGGACGTGAGCTATCCCCCAATGGGGACAGGAGCGGGCTGGAGTCACCTCCTACCCCGAGGACCTTCAGTTTATTCAACACCTAATGAAATGCATCCTTTAGCAACATCTTGCAAGGAAAGACAGTGGAAAAGAGCGAAGGCTTAACTGCTCCTACAAGGGCAAGTTGTATCTAATCGTGGGGCTGGTCCCAAGCCCCTGCTCAGCGCGACTCGGCAGCGAAGCTGTGAAGCTCCAGTGACGGGGCACAGGGAAGCCGCTCGGCTGCCCCAGCTGTAAATTTGGCTGCATTCAAACACCAGCTCGCCGCCGGTGCTGTGGCAGCTGCCGTAGCTGGTCCCCTCTCACCACGACACGCCGGGAGCAGCCCGCCGTGCCGCACCAGCAGCAGCAGCGAGTGGACCAGCACCGGCCGGCCACGGCCCGGGGTCTGCCTGCACAGAAGCATCCGAGGATGCTTTCTGTCTACCGTGGGAAGGGCTGTCTTGGCAATTAAACACATCAGCCTCCAAAAATAAAAGTCATTATCACACCTCGGGCTGATACATCGCTCCTGGTCTGCTCTGCCCATTTCATGATAGTGTCAAACCGCAGCCCCGGAGGGAGCCCCGTCGCTCCCTCATGGTGTCAGTTGTCTCGTCCCAGCCTTTCTGCTCTGCTAACATTTCCCGGAGGAGAAAGCCAGCCTGCCTGAAGCGTGCCGGTGGTGAGCAGCTCCCCCAGGCACTCAGGGAGGCATCTGCCGCAGAAATGCCTCTGATACCGGCCACAAGTGCGGTTTTTTCTTAAAAATAGGGACAGTGCTACACTAAGCCAGGAGCCGGGCTGCGAACTGAGGACCTTTTGCCACAAAAAGCAAAGCAGCCCTTGTACACTCTGCCCGGTTCCTGGGTCCCTGATCTGCAGAGGACTCCTCTGCCGGGCTGCAGGCGTGCGGTCAGACCGGCAGCGGAGCAAACCTGCATCCCCGCTCCCCAGGAGCAGGCTGCTGCGCCCACACCGCGGACGGCACGATGCCGTGCAGCCGTCCCGCCGCGATTAAAAACCGACTCTGTTATTTTGCTTTGACTTCTAGGGGTGAAGCCACTTTTCTGACACGAGATGAAAAAGGACTGTAAAAGACAAGCAAGAATTTACAGTGAAGCTGAGAATGGCCCCAGCAGATGCGAGCAAAGGCCCATCTTGTCCACTGCCTCACCTCTGACAGCGGTCACTGGCAAACGCATAGGGAAGCACCACGAGAACGAGGCAGGTACTTCCCCCAGACATTTCTCCAGCTTTGCCATTTTCGGGGACCTTTACCCGCAGCTTAGGGAATCGCTGCAAGAGAAGCTACATTCGAACCGCTGTGCTTAACAGCCCTTTTGGAGAAAATCCCTGAAAAGACGCTCGGGGGGTTTGCGGCCAGCCAGCCGAAAACGCCGTCGGCAGTAGCAAGCATCTGTCTAGCAAAGGCAAGAAGACATGCAACTTACTGTCCAGGTGGCTGACTTGGCAGTGCTGGATTGCTGGAAGGTCACCTCAAAGTGGTGGGGACCGGGGTAGTCAGTGTTGGAGGGGATGACGGGAGCTGGGGACATGGCGTCGAAGGTAGAGCTGGGCTGCGAGTAGGGCGAATGCGTTGGGACATTGGAGGTGTGCTCGGAGCTGTAGGGGCTGGTGGAGGCTGCTCTGCTGCCGATGCTCTGATCCATGCTGTTGTTCAGCAAATTGAACTGGGACTGGAGGAAGGGAAAAGGGGAGGAGGGAAAAAAGAAAACACCAGCCAGTTTAGAGACATGGAAAGCCCAGCCACACTTCTTCAGGGCTCCAGGTGTCCTGTTACAGCCTCCTTAAAGGGCCAGCGTGCGGGAAAGCCAGCCAAAAGAGCTGGTTTGGGTCGCTCGGGTTTTTGAACAGGTCACCACTTGTGCAAGGGATAAACCCAGCAGGCTGAAATCACCCCCTTCTATCCGCTCCATCCTCCCCGGAGGCAGCGAGGTGCCGAGATCCCTGGATTTCTAGCGCACCTGCCTATGCAAAGCCACGCTTTTGCCAGCGGGAAACCGGGCAGGGATTTTCCGGGATTTGCTCAGGAGTGGGAGAAATCCCGCTGACGGGATGGGGAGCGACGGCCCCGTCCCGCGCACAGGGCTCTGCTCGATGGTGGCCTTTCCAGCGGCCAGAGCATCGAGGCTCGGGGAAGCTGCCCTGGCAAGCAGCACCAGCACAAGGCGACCGACCGCCAGCCCTCCGACAAAGGGCATCGTTCCCATCGCCACTGCATCACTCAACGTCCGACCTCTTTTCCAGGCACCTCCTGCCTGCATTCGCTCGTCGCGAATGTACACGCGCACGCTGCTTCTGGAAGCGTTTCTCTAAGAAGAGCCCGCTCTGAATGGTGGTTTGTGTAATTCGTTTCCTAGCCGGGATGTTTGCTTTCAGTGGCTTTCGCTGATGCAGGTCTAATTTGGGGAAAACCTCAAACCTGCAAAGCGCGTAGCTGTGATGCGGCACCCTGCAGTAAGGTCACAGAGGAAACGTACCTATTTATGCATGTACCGGCTCTTACTCCAGACATGCTGGACCAAATCCTGACTTTTTACAGGTTTTTCTTCTTATTCCTCTTCCGAACAATTACTGTCAGATACTTCCAGTACGAGCTGGCAGCTCTTTTACCTGCAGGCATAGCCTAAGCAAAGCGATGTTCTCAAAAGCCGCAGGCTAAAGAGACCTTAATCTTTTGTCTGCAAATCAGGCCCCCCCAAAAATCATTTTTTCTCTGGTAGAGAAATAAACTGGCATTTAAAAAAACAGATCCCAAATGTAACTGTTTCTCGGAGCAAGCAGGATGTTTTTCCCCCAGACGTCTGCAGTTCCCGAGATGCTCAAGGGTTGCTCCCCCGGCATTTGCAAGCCAGCAGCACGCTGGCAGTCCCAGCAGTGAGCCTGAGCTCCGCCGGTGACCGTGCACAGCGGCCGTTGCATCGCCGCTCGTCGTCCCGACTCCCCGCATCACCCTGCGTCCCGCATCACCCACCTGCGCTCCCCCCTTCGCCCAGCCCCAGCTCCCCCCCGCCTCCCAGCAGGGACTGTCCCTCCAGCCACCAGCACCAGCTGGGGCAGCTCTGGGAAACTGGGAGCTACTGGGAGGCAGGCGTCACCGTCCCTCAGCCCAGCAGGCTCAGCCATCTGCCTTCGCCTCCGAAGGGCTGCAAGGCTCACAGCTTAGGAATCAAGAGACGTGTTTTAACTTGGGATCCCAACCTCACCCAAACGTCTACTATGTATAATGGTTTAAAGGCAATCACCCTTCTCCAGGGAAGTTCTCCTGTTGTCTGCATCTCTCGCAAGGTCGTTGGAGCCTGTGACTAACTGGAGGAATGCTGAACAAGATCTGGCTTGCTTTTACACATACAGCCATTTTCTCCCCTAAAATATGTGCGTAAACCCCTCTATTCCTTCTCGCCGCTCTATAAATAGCCCTGCCAAGGACCAAGCACCCCCATCCAAGCTTTCCACAATCCCCGGCTTCACCCGGAGAAAAAGTTACAAGAAACTTCAGCAAAACAGGCCTTAAAAATGCACGTGGAAAGCCCTTGCCATCCAGCCGGGAAGCTGGTGGCAGGTGACACAAGTCACCCTTGAAAAGCAAAGCTCAGGCATCGACCAGGAGGAGAGCAGCAAGGGGAAAAGGGATTGCTGCTTGTCAGGGCTGATCCCCGGGCCAAATAATCTGGGAGAATCACGACTGAGCTGGTTTGTTCTCCCGGGACAATGGAAGGGCCCAGCCATGTGCCTTTTTTAGGGATGAATGGCGTGTAAATGCCCCATGCTTGACGAGCAAACAAGGCGATTCCGGCACTACCCTTGCACACGGATGTGCGTACTCGGGAAAATCAGACTACGGCCGCAGCGCCCAGCAGAGCACGGCGCGTGTGCTGCCGTGGTGGCTCATCTCCTGCCGAAACGGGAAATATGGGAAGTAACCGGGAAGCCTTTTGCCTCCCTGCTGCTCGGGAGCCGCTCGGGAGCAGCTGAAGCCTGCGGCTGTAAAGCTTAATGGGTGGGTAAATCGGGACCGATCCACTGAGATCCACATCCCAACCTCCGCACGGGAGGGAGCCTTCCCTCGGGAAGAACGGTGACCTCTTCGCACATGAGGGAGATACGAGACCCAGAGCATCACGTCTGCAAGCCGGGCTGGCCACCCCGAGCCGGCATCCCCTGCCAGCACAAAGCGACAGGCAGCGCCCCGAGGACCGGGGCTTTGCAAATCCGCTGGCAGAGACACCCGAAGTCAGGTGCAGGGGGACAAATGACCAACTTGTTTTTTAAAACTGACTAAATTTTGGAAACATTCCCTTAAAAGACAAATCGAAGGTTTGAGTGTTTGTGTGTGTCAACAAACCCAACACAGCCCTTGTGTCTGTGTGTCTGTAAATATATACGTACACACACACGTTTATCCACACACAGATGTAAATATTCACAGGACTGCAGCAACGACCTCCCAAGTAACAGCACTAGAGTACAAAATGAACCCGGTACATACATGCTTTGTACCAACACACCTAAGACAAAAAAGAGGACCGAAGTAATTTCTGGTTGGGAAGTGCAGCACCGCACCTTTCTATCTCTCTCTAACGGCGTCGATGCCTGTACCTAACTTTTGCCAGAGAGCAGACACAAAACACTTTTGACTATGAAATCAACCGCAGCGCTTGAGGTCGGGGCTGGAAATGTATCGCCTGCAGCGCAGGTACCGTTTCATCTGCTCTACCCTCCCAGAGACTTTAAAATGGGGAAGGAAAGCCGGCCTGGGGCCACGGGTGCCTGCCGCCGGCTCGGCTGAGGAGGTCCCCAGTGGACGTCAAACTGGTGCCGGTGGTGCCCAGCGCCACGGGGCATTCCTCGGACGGATGCTCCAGCTAACACCCATCCCGTCCGCACGGACGCGGGAGAGGGAGCCTGCACCCCTTTGCACCAAAGGTTTAAATCGCATCCCGCGTGCCGGATCCAGCAAAGCGGGAGAGGAATGCCGACCGAGCCGCCGAGGCTGCAGCATCCCACGCTGATGCAGATTATCGGATGGGGAAAGGCTTGCACCGTGACAAGCCCCCGGCACGTCCCGGGCAGCGGCGGGAGCACGCACCCAGCTCCTGCCTCGGCGGTGGCAGATGATTTCAAATAAAAGCAGCGAGGCAAACCCCATTAAGAACAAGTAGCACCTACCGTGGTATAATGCTGCATCGGGTCGCTAATGTACAGCATTTTAGTTGTCTCGGGATTCACGGAGCGCTGGGAAGCGTCCCGCCACGGGACTCATGGGGTCGGGGCGGCGGCGGGGACGGCCGGGGTAGGAAGGCGGGTGGAAAGAGGGAGCGCGGGAGCAGGGCCGGGGCGGGCAGTGCCAGGGATGCTGCGCTGGCCACCCGTGTGCCGCCGTGTGTTGGCTTTTTTGCTTTTTTCATCTCCCTTAGTTCTGTCAACTAGCTGCATCCAACAACAAAACGGGGCCCACCCCTTCTGTCCCTCATGACTATTCATTAAAGCACAGGGCAGGCCCCAGCTTGCCCAGTGATGGACTGGGCGATACCAACCATTCCCACCGCAGGGAGAGCGGGGGTCCAGCTCCATCATCAAACCCGGCGAGATTCTACCCCAGAAAGCTGCTTGCGGCCGCGCTGGGCTGGAAACCCACTTGGCCGGCACCCTTCGCCAGCAGACCCAGGTGGCTGCGCTTGCATCGACCAGGCGATGCAGGGACTCTGAGACAGCTCCTTATCTCAGAGATACGGAGTTATCCCTGTCTAGATGGATAGATACGGATAGGTGTGGATAGACGGATATCTAGATGGCCACACAGGGATAGATGGCTAGCCAGACATCTAGATGGACAGATACGGATAAATAGATATCTGGGGAGACCAGGCAGATTTCCTTCCACCTCGAGGCAGATGGGGGAACGGTGTTCCCTATGGCCAGACCCCACCGTGGAAGGCTGCACACTGAAGCAGATAAGTAGTTCAAAGAGCGTCGTGGCATGTTTTGAAAGGTGGAACCAGCCTGCGTCGCCCACCTCCCCACACCGGTGCGCGCGCGCAGACCCATGCACAAGTAGGTCAGCGGCAGTGTCGCACGTAAAGCCTTAAGCACCGTGCGAACTACCAGTCCTGAAGCTGTCATCTCTCAGCAAAAAGGGTGGCTGAGGAATTGCTTACATCTTTAATCACAGCAACTCCTTCCACAGGACCCCGGCACGGGTTTTAGGAGCAGTGCAGTGCCCAAGCAATGCTGAGAGGGAGCATCTTGCCCGACGGGAGGGCAGGTTGCAGAACGTTTCGGTGCCCTGCTCGCATCCACCGAGCATCAGTGCCAGCGCTGGGTACCGCAGCACCCGCTGCTTCCCGCACGTCCGCTCTGGCCCCGCTGAGCACCACAATCAGCAGCATCACAGCATGGACCGAGCGGCCCCTCTGCTGCCGCTCCCGTGTCTCCTGCCTTTCTTTCGGGCCGGTGCCATCACGTTATCTGTGCATTTATTTTCGTGTGCGTCAGCCTGCCACGCGTTTCGGTGATGCCAGCCGGCGAGAGCTGGCCGCGGCTCACCGGCAGCTCAGCAGCACAGCGCTCGGTTGCACCATCGGGCCAATGTAAATATTTACTACCGGCTCATTATCCCGAGCAAGGGCCGGGAGCCGGCTCTCCCCTGCCTGTGCGCAGCCGCTGCTCTCAGAGCCCTGCAAGCCCCTGGCAGCACCGAATCCCGCCGGGCTCGGCTTCAGTTACAGCGGGAACAACAAGCGAGGCAACGGCAAGCTCAGCGAGGGGCAGCTCCCCAATTAGCACCCACCGCCCCTGCCGGATCCCTCTGCCAGGCTCCTGCCTGCTGCAGACAAAGGCCAGGGAAGGGAGGGAAAGCAAGTGAAAAGCGAGGGAGAAGGGGGCCGGGGAGGGGGGATGCAAGCTGGCGAGGAGGGAAACGGTGGCTTTCTGGAGGGAGATGCTGCCAACGGCCGGGGCTGTTTCAGGGATGCTCCCGGGAGGCCACCCTGCTCGGGGCACTGAACGTGCACAAGCGACCCAGACGTCTCGCAGGACCACTACGCTTTTCAAACCCGCTCTCCGCCTTAGACACAGGCACACCAGCTTCTTGGAGGGAAGGGCGATGGCACGGACCCTCAGAGACCGGGTGGGAGCAGAGCTGGGCACTGGGAGCGCGACGTGCCCCTCCAGCAGCTCTGCCTCGTCAGCAGCTTACAAACGGCTTTGACTAGCCAGCACGTTTATACCGGAGCGAACGACACTCTCCTCCTGCCGGGGTGCTCCAGCTCCGCCGCCGTTGCAGCACAGAGCCCCTGCGGCTGCGTGCAGCGATGTTATCTGTTAATAAGGAGCCACTCTTTTACTGACCGCTGTACCATCCAGCTGCAATCCTGCACTGCAGTCATCAGTTACAGGTTATCAGACCCTGCACAAATGACAGCAGCGCTGCACCCGTAGTGTTTGTGGTCGGTTTATGAACCAGCAAGCATCCCACTGCCCACCCCAGAGCCCCCAACCCGCTACGGGGAAACCAAGTTTGTGTCTGATGGGGCTCCCGCTGGTGCAGTCTGAGCACACTCACCATGACCGAGTCATTCATGCTTCTCATCTGGAAGACGTCCATCGTGACCTCTGTGCGGTTGGAGACCTCATTGCTGCCTGTGTGGTTGGATGGAGGGAGGTCGAAGTAGGTGCTGTCTGGCTCCCTGTGGAAAAGGTGACGGCAGGCAGTCAGCCTCCCGGCTCTCCATCGCAGCCCGCACCACCACCGCCCAGCAACGTGCGATTCCCTTGAACCTTGTCCCCTTCTCAACTTCTCCCTCCACCCTCTGCTTTGATTTTCACATGGCAGAGCAGACTTTGCCTGGTGGGTAAGGCAAGCAGAGGTGGGACGATTTTCACCCCACCAGCTGCTCTAGCATATCTGTCACCTCAGGATGTGTTTTAAGTGAGAGGATACCAAGGAAGAAAGAGGATGGAGTGAAGCACAGACCTTCCTCCTTGCTTGATTAGAGCGTGAGGCTCAAAGGCCAGAAGACTTGCAAAAGTCTTGGTGTGACCGGAAGATGTTTAATTTTAGAAAATACCCATTTTAATTAGGCAGCCACCAAGCCTCACGACCTCATGAGTGGCAACCGCCAAGTAAGAGCGCATCCTCCCAGGCTTGGTCCCAGCATCCCCTGCCCACCCCGGGCAAGGGTCCCAGCCGAAAGGCACCGTCTCCATGCGGCCCTCCCCGTACGTGGGACAGAGGGTCTCACGTAACAACGCCAGGCTCTAAGGGCCACGGTTCAGGGAAACCGGCCAGCTGTGCCGGTACTCGGCCGCGTGAGCAGCCCTGATGTGCCCACGGGGATGCGGGCAGGGGTCCCAGGGTGCTGCAGCAGGCAGGGCACGGAGGATGAGGCCAGTGGCTCTCCTCGGCACGAGAATGACTCAGTCTCCCCTTCCCAGCTGCTGCTGCGGCATTTCTGGTCCCCAAACACCTTCGCTTCCTCGAGCGAGAGGAAGCGTGCCCCGATGCTGACCTCTGAGGTGCACGGGGGCAGCCGTGCTGTGGGAGCGCCGCGCCGCGCTCCGCAGCCTTTGCGTGTACCGTGCACGTCGGAAACGCAGAAACAGCGTCCGATACCTGGAAACAAGGTTTGTGGGGCTCTGCTTCCAGCGTTTGCACACTCCACAGCCTTGGAACCACCTAGTGTCGCAAGGGCAAAGGCGTTTGGCGAGAGAAATGGTCTGAGGCGAGCGATTGGAGTCTGGGAGCAAAATTCTCAATGTGGGAAATGGATTACGTGAAAACTGGAGCAGGCAAAAGAAACTTGCCTCCCTTCGGGCCACAGCAATGATACGTGCTAATGCAGATTACAGAACAAAGGGCCACTTCTGCCTCAGAATACACCTCAAGGCAAATGATCAACCACCACTTACAGCGTGCTCCAGAGGTGCTCAAACGTCGTGCCTTCATCAGCTGGAGATGATTGAGACATCTTCGCAGAGGGGGAGTCTGACAAAGGATAAATCACTCTAGAGGCAAAGAAAAACAGCAACGTTAGCATTGCTGGAGTGTCATCTCACATCAGCAAAGCGGCTGGCGAAGGGCGGGAGTTTCCCACCTTGCTCCCAGCGGCGCGGCAGGGACCGGAGCCCCAAAGGGCCCATCGTGGGGAGGCGATGCCCCCCATCCCCGCAGCGGGCTGCAGGCAAGGAACGGCGTGGGTGACCCAAGCTTAGCCTGCCCTGGAGTCTGCTGCCCCGAAAGACAGCTTGCACAGGACAGGAGGCGACTGGCAACTCCTTCGCTGCAGACCAGGACTGCAGATAACAAAATAAAACCGCCAGGCTTTCCCGTAGGGGCTGGCATTTCTGGTGATGCCATCGCAGGCCAGCATTCTTACAAATATGTAGGTGTTTTGGGAAGGGCCAAAGTGGCAAGGTGTTGGGTTGTCAGCCCATTTCTGCTAAGCACCGATCCCGTGGCTCAAGGCTCCCGTTTCAGATATTTACGCTGTGCTTCAGCGTGGCTACGAACAGCTCCCCCAGCCCTGGGGAGGCTTTGCACAACTGTTCTTAGTAATCACTTTGGACCAACTTCATTCAGCAAAGGGTTTAGACTCGCCGGTTAGACGCAGCAATACCAAAATTCTGAGTATCGGCTCTCCGAAACAAACCGAAACCCCAAGCTAGGTGGCAAAAAAACCCCTTGCAGCAAGAATCGGAGCGAAGGCAGCCTTGCTGCAGCCCCAGTCCGGGCTGCTGGCCTGCACGGTGTGGTCCCTGCTCCCCTGAGAGCAGCCCGTGTGCCTGGCTGCTCCGGGGTCGGCACCAGCCGAGGGGTGAGGAAATCCTACTCCGCGGATCTGGGGAATACGGGAGAGACGTTCCTCTCTCTGAATCACAGCAGCGCCACAAATTCAGGCCGCGGGTGGTACCCTGTAGGCTGGTATATGAGATATGCTCGGCTGCCGCCAGCTCCGAGCAAGGTGTGCCAGGGAGGTGGGACTGCAGAGCTCTGAGCACTGGCAGGAGCTCAGGCATCCCCCATAGCCAGCGGCCACTTAAACCGCTTCAAAATAAGTCTGCCTGTTTTGATGTAGCCCTTCAGCCCCGATCCTGGTTCATCCATTTTAGGCACGGGGCAGCTTTTAGACTGGGAACATGGTTTTTCAACAGGCTAACATATTTTTCTCAGGAAGCTCTAGCTGCAAATGCCCGCAAATCTGGAAAGGCATAAAGACAGGAAAGACACCCAGATGCGTAGTCCAAGTTTACGGAGAAGCCATGATGCAGATATGCTACATCTTATTTGTTCAGACGTTAAAATGACCTTCCCATGTCTAAGCAGCTTGCAAACATTATTGAATGGACTATTATGCCCCCCCAAGCCACACAAGGCAGGAATGTTGCCTCTGCTTTGCAGATGGGGAAGCGTTACTGGGAGAAAGCACACCCTTTACCCAGGACCATGTACGGGAAGTCTGGGGGAAAGCCAGTTTTTCAGCCAAAGCCTTCCGAAGGCGACTGCATAGGCATAACCAGAGCCATCCTTAGTCCGGTCTGTTCCTCTTGCCCCTGGACAACATCTCGTGGCCTCTTTCAAGTGCGGAAGGAAGCACACAGTGTACCTCAGCTCTCCCTTTGTGCCCAGCACCTCTCCGGCCCCAGCTGCCGGAGCGGCAGATTTTGCGGAGCCATCTTGAGCCCCACGCTGCCTTCCTCTGCTGGCAACCCCGCCGTGCTGTCGTCCTCCTCCTCCTCGCTAACCCGCTCCCTGGAAGCGGTGGGACCTCTTCCCTGCCCTGGCTGACACGGACGTGCCCCAGGCACCATCTGGCTACGCCTTTTACCCACGCCAGTGTTAGCATCTCGTTTCAACTCGGTACTGACATCTAATAGTGAAAGCCTGAAAACTTCCTGCTTTTGGGGCTTGAGCCGCCAAGCACGAGGGTAGCGGCTTTCTAACAGAGTGGAGCTCGGGGTTGCCGGGGCCCCCCTGAGTCAGCTGGGGAGCGGGTAGCTGCAGGGGCCGGGCGTTAAAACAAAAGCAGGGCAGTATGCCCCGCTTTCCGCACCATCCGCGAGAGACGGCATCCACGGACGCTCTTCCAGGAGGGTTCGGTAGAGCGGAGGAGGGCTCGTTCCCCACGGGTCTCATGGCGGAATAGCTAGCAGTGAGAGTCTGGTGTCCTCCCATCCCTCCTCGTCCCACGTGTGACACGCAGAGAAACGAAAAGGACCTACGGGGGCAGCTTTGAGAAAAGGAAAAGCCTAGAGCTGAGGCAGGCGACTGCTGGTGGCCTTACCCTGCTTCCATGCTGCTTTCCCTGGCCCAGGGCAGCGGCAGCTTCAGGAAGGAGCCAGGCCTTTCCCTTCAGCAGAGAAAGCACCTCCGCACCGCCCCGGCTGCGTGGTCATGATGGGTGACACCAGCTCTAACCACGTGGCTGCACTCGTCTTCAAAAGGAAAAAAACCTGAATATTTTAAGGGCGTTTTGGAAGTTCCCTTTCTCTTTCAAAGCACAACCGGTGTTTGCAAAGCCAGGACAGTATCTTCCTCACCTTTGAGCTTTAAACTCCACGGTACAAAGGGAAGCTCGGGCTGTCGGCGTTGTTAATGCACATCCCTGCTGCAGTGATCACTGCACATCTTGGGAAAGCATCTCTGCAGCAAGAACGACAGCCGGGCATCTAAGACCATCAAGAATCACGAAAGACTTTGCAAATAGTGTTCCCCAAGGTCAGCAGCGGTACTGACGACAGTGTACTTTACTCTAAAAGGAGGTGCTATTCAGAGTCCCCTTATGCAATGAGTGGGGGAGGCATTCACGTTCAGGGAAGTTGGGAAAGCACTCTGACGGTGAGGTCCAGCAGAAGGAAAAGACACCCCATCAGAAGCAGTGGAGGCCCTGTGGCACAGCGAAATTCGAGGTGAACTAAGAAGAGCCGTAGAGACTAATTCCACATTGCTAGAGAAGCATTCCTAAACTGCTTGGATGTAATTACCTTCCCAGTGCCTACAGGCTATGTAAATGGCACTGGGAGGTGACTAACCTGGGGCTAAACACGTCAGCAGTGGCAGAGCTCAAGATCGGCCACAGCCCAGGTTTGGCTCCTCTGCCGCTTCCAGCCCCCCGCGTCGGTTCGGAGGCTATTTCGCCTCCGCTGTAACTGTGTCAGCTCCCTGATGTCACCAGCTTCCCACCACCAAAAGGAACACCTCAGGTATCACCCCGACTTCCACCAGAAAGCGTTCTCTAGCCAAACCTCCACCAGGAGGATTGAACACCTCCAGAGACCCAAACCTGCTTATTAAACTGAAGATCTCTTTGCCCAGGGACGGGTGCGGCAAGGGGACCGCCGTCCCTTCTGCCTCGACGCAGCAGGGAGGCGATGGGGGATGCTTGGCGCGGCAGGACGTGCGCCGGATTTATTGCAGGCTTCTAGAGGAAGAAAGGATTTATTGCAGGCTTCTAGAGGAAGAAAGACTGAAACGTGCAAACCAGGGGTTTGGTGCTGGGCGCCGAGGCTGCTGGCAGGATTTGCCTGTTCTCACTTGGGAGAGCTGCTCTCCGCGTGCTTCCCCAAGCCAGCTCTGCCGTTCGCTGGATTGCTGCTTCCCTCTGTTGCTAGTCAGGGCATTGCAGGGAAACTCCACTCGGGGGGAAAAAAAAGGCCAGGAGTACGGAGACAAAGCCTGCGAAGAGGTGATCCACCACCTTCGCTTGCGTTGGGGCTCGGCTGCCACCCCTGCTGGGGCTGCGGGAGCAGGCTGGGTCGCTCCGGGGGCTGGTTCCTTCTGTCCACGTACCTTCCCTGTGAATTGCCACCGAAGTGCTTTCCAAAGGGTTGGTATGGAAAGCAGTCTTTTCCCCACTGCCGTGACTTTGGCTGTATCCGAAAGGCCATGTCAGCCCCCGCTCCGCTGAAGCAGCTGTTTTCCCCCCAGCCCCAGGGACACAAGGAGGATGAAAAGCACACACCGAGGTCCACTACAGCCCTCCTGAGGCGGGAGAACAGCTCTCTGGAGAAGCAGAGCGGATGAACTTGCATATATTCAACCATGCTTCGTTCAGCCCATGGTTGGTGTTTTGACCACAGTCTGAATATATTGTTTGAATTATTATAAATTCAACTTCCTTCTTTCATTAATGTAAGGAAAGGGAAGGGTACCGTGAGCGTAATGAGGGGCTGAAGCCTTGCTGAGAGTGATGCCTGGCAGATGAGTTTCTGCGCTCTCTCAAAGGAGCATCTTTGATCTCACCATTAACTTTAAGCCTCAGCTTTAGGCACTTAGACATGTCTGTCGCTATTTCACCTGGGAATAACGTATTTGCCGCTATCCTGCCGCTCTAACAGCCCAGAATGAAACGTGACAGCATTTTGCAGCCAGCTTAAAGGGAGATAAATGCACAAAACCTGTGTAACAGGGCTATTCCTAATTCCTAAAGACTCTTGGCCCATCCTGAGAGAGGAAGACTGCTGAGAGCCATTTCCAACTCTCACACCGAGCTGCTGCGTATTGCTTGACAGCTTGTGAACCGGCCCCTGGACCGTCTCTCCTCCCCGCCTCTGCGCAACGAGAACCATCAGGCTCATCCAGCCCGCAGCAAATAATATTTGCAAAATGCTGACGGATCCCCAAGTGCCAACGCTACCCTGTGCTATTGCTCATTTGTCCCAGATTATTAAATTCACACCTGCGAAACGAGCCTTGTAAAAGCGATGGACAGCCAGCGAGCTTTCCTGCAGCACACTCGGATCTCAGGAGCCCTCCTTGGGGTCCAGCAGCTTACTAACACTTTTCTTTCCAGGTAGCAGGCAGGTTCGACAGAAACGCTCTCCGACAGATAGAGTCGTCGATAGGCAGCTCGTGAGGGCAGGAGGCTAAACCAGCCAACTCTCCCTCCCTCCCTGGCAGCCCGAGCGCCAGCCCTGCCTCAGGACCCGGCGGCGGGCAGCCAGCCTCAGCATCCTGCCGGTACCCAGCCCCACCTCTGCTTTTCCCATTCAAGGCTTGGCCGGTTTTTCCTCCGCAAGTGCTTTACCTCCGGATCTAAGGCACTTGGGAGCAAACTTTCCAAGACGCTTTAATATCGTGTAACTAGCCTACAAAGCAAAGCGGCCACAAATCATCTTCCAGCTGCGTTATCGAGCACTCGAGAGAGGGTCGTGCTGAGTAACTCACACACACAAAGAGCAAGGGGTTTCCTTTTGTCGTTTTTTTTCCTCCTACCTGCTCTGGCTCCCCAAGCGTTTCGAGTTCCCCCGGAGGTCTCCCGCGGACAGGAGCGGCCTGGGATTGAGGATCTATGTTATTTACTGCACTACAATCAAGTAGCGTCCCGGTCGCCTAGGCAATGACATTGGAGCTGTTGAAAGCTATGTGAAAAGTGAGGCAAAAGCTTGTGCGCTCCTTCCTGGAATAGGAGGCAGTTGCAAGGGGGTGGGGAATGCTCAGCCAAGCGTGCCGGGGAATTAAGCTGGTCACCACTGCCAAAGTGACTCGGGGGCAAGCTGGCTCTCGGGGCTCCGGCAGCGGCAACCACCCACCAGTGCTGCCCCCCGGGGCGGCTGCTGGGGGTTAATTATGATGGAGCGGGTAAGGAGACCCAGCGGGGACCGCCACACTGAAGGAGGCTCTTCTTCCGACCAGGCTGATGGGCTGAGTTGGTTTTGTGCTCGCCTTGGTCAAAATGACCAGCTCGTCCCTCTTGGGGGCTTGGAGGACTGCGGCAGCCTGCCCGGGGGACCAGCAAGGGCCAGCGTTTCACCCCGCTGCTCCCCCCCTGTGGGAAGAATGGCTTGCCGAGACACATGTAGAGTGGCAGCGGATGAAGATGGAATATTTCTGGTTAAAAACCATCAGCCATGAGACTGATTATCTGTGTTGTGTGGACTCACTAATACACCTTCTTACTGACACCCGTGTTCAAAAGCTACCGTTTTGCTGGTCGCTTGCCCTTTAGCCTGCGCATGGGGACTTGGGGGGAACGGCGAGCGGTGTTCATTGCTGCTAAATCATCGGCTGTGCTTTTAAGCCTCTCCATTCGGAGACCAACAGCCCGGCTCTGCCTGCCGGCACCCGCTCTTCGCTTTCCGGGGCAGATGGTGACAGGGGAGCAGCTGTCACGTTCTGTCCCTTCGTTATGGGCAGGGCCAGAAAACAGATGCATTTGCCAGCCCCTAAGCACATCGGAGCCGCTGTAACCAGTTTTGGGGGCCGAAATACCTAACCCATACTGAAAACAGGCCTTGAGCGTTTGCTCTGATCCCGAGGTTTATTTTTCAAATGACGGTGATTGCATTCCCGGGACAAGGAGGTGGGCTCCCACCCGGAGCACCGCTCTGGCTGGGCATGGGAGCCGGGCTCGCTGCCCACCCACAAATGCGGGGGGGCATGGGTTTGCAGGACCGAAGGAGGAAGGCCTGCGTACCCCCGCTGCTACTGGGGGGGGGCCGTCAGCGGGGAAGGGACACGGAGCCCTGCGGTGCCCAAAGGACCCGACCGGTTTTAGGACACAGACCTCCCCATCACGGTAGTGGCAGGGGGCTGTTTCCCAAAGGAATACGTGCCCTGGCAGGGGTCAGCCGGGCTGCTCCCCTCAACTGGCGACCCTTGGCTCCTTCTCCTCCCCAAACTTTATTATTATTTATTATTACTTAGTCTACCCCAAGTGGCATCCTGTTCACCGCTGTGGTTCTACTGCAATTTGCAGTCCCTCTGTCCTAGCTAGGGAGCCTTGCCGGACTCCCCGGCTGCTCTCCCGTTGCTGGGGGTAATTAGCCTGGGGCGGTAATTAGCCTGGGGCGGTAATTAGCGCGGGCGCGGGACGCTGCCCGCGGAAAGTCCCCACGTTAGGGGAAGAGGGGGGGGCTCGCCGACCACGGGGAGGAGCCGGGCGGCGGGGGAGGCAGGCTGTGGAAGGGCCATCTGGCCACACCGCCTCTCGTTAAAGGGCTCATTTGCATAACAATTACTTTCACGGGGCGGCTTCCCGCCCGCTTCCCGCCGCCGCACGGCGCGCACAGCCCGGCCCCGGGGACTACAGCTCCCGGCATGCCGCGGGGCGGCGCCCCGCCCCCGGCCCTCCCCAGCTCCGATTGGCCACCCCGGCCAACCCGCTCCCGCCCTTTCCGCCCGCTTCCGCCCCCCGGGCGAGGGGCGGGGCGGCGGGCGGAGCGGGCGGGTTTGAAACGGCGGCGCGGCCGCTCTTCTCCCGGGTCCCCCGCTCCGCCATGAACTTCTCGGAGCTCTTTAAGCTCTCCGGCCTGCTCGGCAGGTTCTCCCCGGACGGCAAGTGCCTGGTGAGTGCTAGGCCGGTGCCGCCCGGGGCGGGGGGGGTGTCGTGCGTAACCGGGGCCGTTCCCGCCCGTCCGCCTGAGGAGACCGTCAGGTGAAGCGGGGCCCCGCGGCTGGGGCCGGGCGAGGGACCGGCAACGGCTCCCCCTTCTCCTCCTCCTTCTCCTCCACCGCGGCAGCGGCCGGCGGAGCCAGCCCGGGGCCCCCAGGAACCCCCCCGGGGCGGCCGGGCCTTGAAGAAGCGGCGGTCGGGCCGGTGGTCCTGGAAAAACCGAACGGCGGGTGTGGGGCGGCTTGCTGGCGAAGAGGCTTTTAGTCGGGGGGGGGGGTGTCTTTGGAGCAGAGGCCTGGCTAAAGTTGAGTAAATAATAGTTACGAGAGGAAGAATAATTCTTTTTAAGAGTGGGATTAGTCAACCAGCAGCGCTGGAATGAGCGAGGACTCCTTCTGTTAACGTAACCCCCCTTTCCTCCTGGTTTAACCGTTTTTACTGTAGTTTGCAGTAGGGCACGGCGCACGCCAAGCCTCTGAAAGCAAAAATCCTCGTTTTGTCTAAAGCGCGTCGGGAGAGCAGCAGCGCGGCGTCCTGCCACGGCACCCTGCAACTCGTGCTTCGAGCCCGGTGTTGGTGCGCCAGCTCAGCTTTGGTCTTGTTCTTGTTCAGGCTTCGTGCGTGCAGTACCGTTTGGTGGTTCGGGACGTGAATACCCTCCAGATCCTCCAGCTGTACACTTGCCTGGATCAGATCCAGTATATAGAATGGTCGTCTGATTCTCTGTTCATATTATGTGCCATGTACAAGCGTGGGATTGTTCAGGTAAGGACAAAAGCAGGACGGGGTGTGTTTCCTACTGGGGGTTGTGTGGGGTGTGCGTGAGAGCTTCTTAACGGCAAGCACTAGTTCAATGCTTTTGCTAAAGTAACCGACATTGTTATCGATAACACATGGTTTAAGGATAACCCAGCATGCCATTATTTTTAAAACCAGGACAAACGTCTTAGTTTGGAGGAAAAAAAAAAACAAACCAAATTTGGAATGAAAATATTTATCAAAGCAAATCAAAGCCATAAATTATCTTACAGTTTCTTAGTTCAGTAGAAAATAAATACATGCAAACTTGCTAAATGGACTAAAACTTTTTTTTAAGTGCTGGATGTTCAGAATATTTGTCCCAGCCCCCCTCGCCCCCCCCCCCCA
>NW_010972626.1:1046961-1067952 GCF_000737465.1 Haliaeetus leucocephalus
CCCCCCCCCGGCCTTACTTCGCTATTTGTATTAGCACACAAAGGTGTGGAGCTTACTTTTGTAGAGGGATCCAGCGCCAGTCCTTCATGGCCACGGGCTTTCAGAGGTTTCCTGACCTCTCTGGTATGCGATGCAGGAACCTTTTCTCAGCTGTAGCGTATTCTCATAAGCAGAGGTTTTGAGGAGCTGTTCCTTTGCTGCACTGTCTGTTTGGTTTCCTCTCTGACCTAGGTCTGGTCCTTGGAGCAGCCAGACTGGCACTGTAAGATAGACGAGGGGTCAGCAGGGTTGGTGGCTTCATGCTGGAGTCCGGATGGTCGTCACATTCTCAATACAACCGAGTTCCATGTAAGTGTGAAGTCATGATTACTCTCCACGGTATCAGATGTTACTGTCTGCCCTTTGCCTCTTAAAATAACCTAAAGCTCTTAAAGCTGTAGTGGTGGTAAAGAATGCGGATGTAGTTCTCTCTTCATATATGTAATCTAGGTTAATTCCAGTTTAGATGTTAGTTCTTCTGTTAACATTTTATCCCCTTGCTTCTGATGATAAGATAGAAAATGGACAGTTAGCTCTGAAGGTGAGATTTTGTGTTTCAGAAAAGTGTAGGGATGACTGGCATTCATCAAAGCAATTTTAGAAATCAGATGTGGTGTTTGTAGCTCAGGGAAGGCTTAGGGTTTTCAGCAAAAAAACCCCCACACCATAAACATTGAGGAGTGGCTAGGGAATTAAAAAATATGGTCTTAGGTTTATTGACCTACGAGATGAAATTTAGAACCAGATCCTGGAAATACTTTCATAACTGTTTGATTTGACACACAGGAGTCAGACTGCTGTTGATAGAACCACTTGCAAAATTAAAGTTAAAACACCTGTAAGGGCTTATTGATTAAGAGCCATATTCTGGAATCCACACTAAGGTAGAATCCAAATCAGTTTGTGGATGCTGAGCACTAGGCTTGATGGAAGGCACGTGGAAGTCTGACTCTCTACCTTTATAGTCTTTGGATTAGAGCTGACGATTCATGTAATTCAGTACAATGGTGGATGGTCAGAAAATAGCTAAGAACTACATGCAAGACGCTTTTCTCTTTGCTGTATTTACTCTTACCAAAACTGTAGGTGGGTTTTAGGTGACATGTTATTGTGTCATAACCCTCGCTAGCACTGAATTCAAGTGTTACACTGCAAGATTTTTCCTTTTTTCATGCAAATCCTGATGTCAGTGGAATGTAGATGGGGGATTTTGTCATCTGTGTGTGCAGACTGGAGTTAGTGCAAACACTGGTGCTCTCCAGGGAACCTGTGGAGAAACTTGCATGCAGCTACGGTGTAGTTCCTGATGCACACATGGTGGAATTCTCTGGAAAGGATGTTTAGTGCTGGCTGGGGTAGAGATTTTCTGGCTATAAAGCAGTTTCTTCCTGTTCCCCTACCCCTTTAGATAGTGGGTTATGAGGAGTGATGAATTTACGCCTTAGTTTTCCTGGGAATGAATCACCCTGATGGTGATTAAAATAATTAAAAAAAATGAGTCCAGGATTTCAACCTGAGGTCAGTAAAGACATGCCTGCCAGTCAGGCAGAAGTGTTGTAGTCAGTAACCCAAACTGAAGGCTGGTGCTGTGTGCTACAAGTGAGTATCTCATGGCACGTGTGTGTGGGGGTGGACTAGCAAGTATTTATTGCCTCCCAACAGAACTTGGTTTGACCTTAGAGGATTTCATTAAGCCTTTGCCAAGTTGGCATCTGTGTTGGGATAAGTTTTCTTTCCAGCTGTAAACAGGTTGCTAAATTAGCTTTCGTCAGACAGCTGCCTGGGTTATGCCGATGTCTGAGTTGTGTTTACTCTCTCTCTGCTAAATCCATAGTCTGGTGGGACAGACGTGAGTAGTGCTTGAGGCAGAAACTGTCAGGATACTTAATATCGGTGTATTATGTACGTTATCAAATTCAGCGATTGCTTGGAGAGCTGGCAACCAGTGCAGCTTGGCTTTGGGGGCCTGACATTTTCAAACAGCACCAACTAATTACTCATACTTGTAATTCTTCAGGTTAACATGTGAGCTCCACTGTAAGATCACAAATAACTGCCTTGTTCCTAGAATTTTTTTAAAGGATATGGTTGTGCTAATTTATTTCTAGCAATCCATACTTACCTAGTGCCTCAAAAATTATTCATCAGCTAACTTGCAGTCGAGTTCTCTTTGTGGTCAGCATTATAGTGAATAACATTGTGGGTTTTTTGATGTGACTGGTGTGCAGTTGCTAGCTCGAGATGAGTGCAGCAGAATTCTGACACACGTTTCCAAAATCCGTTTTGACTCTGTTCAGTCTTTTGAGACAGGCAGCGATACTCTGTATGCACTTAATATTAACATATCATTTTGCATTTGCAGAGTTTTGATTGGAGATGAATCTGTAATAATATGCAGGTTTTTTGGGTCCCAGAATTGTTACACAAGGTAATGTTGAATGGTGCAGGTACCTGTCTAATCTCTACACAGTTACTGCAGTAAACAGCATGATATACAAGGCAATTAAATGGTGCAGTCTTATCGGAGGAGGTACATAGAGACTCTATCCTTTCACTTGATAGTGGATTTTTTTCACAGTAATGGATTAGTGGCAGATACAGAGGACTTCACTGTGCTTAATTACAGAAGTGGGTCTAGTACCTAGTTACTCGCCTCATAATTTTGAAAGTGTCTTTGTGCTCTATGTTAGCTTAAGTGTTAAGTGTGGAGAGGTCATTTTGTCAGCATCTAGGATGGAAGTCCTGCTGACATGTAGAAAAGATGTAGGCTTGTTCCTTAAACTCTTGCGATGTTGGAACTGGAGGAACTGGCAAACTGCAAGGTAAAGTACAGACTTGCTAGGTTTTACCAGGCAAAAACTAGTTTTAGTGGGCAGCCGGATACATTCAAAGGTACTTCCAAACTTGGAAGTGGTTTTTTTTTTCTTTAATTGTCTGCTTATATCTTAAAGGTACATGTGAGAAGTGGTCAGAATAGTTGCAACTCGATTTTTTCATCACCTTGTTGTTTATACCAACCTAGAGTACAGTTCTGTTAGGAAAAGCAGGTTGTGGGGGTGGGGAAAGGAGGTACTTTTTTCTTGATTTGATTAATCAAGAGCAAATCTAAATTAGCTGGAGAAACACCTTCTGAAAGCCTACTATGCAAAGTCTATCTGGAATCTGAAAAAGTTGGAACACCGTGTTAATTATATTGATTCATGCAGTGCACTAGAAAGCAGCTTGTTGACCCATAGTTATCGTTTGCTACTTATTTTGTAGCAGGTGCTTCCTCTCCTGCTGAAATCTACTCCATTTTGTGAGGCAGTTCTGCATGCCCTCAGTGTGTAACACAGCAAGCTGATTGCTAGCAGATTCCACATAATCAGTTTGTCCTGTGGAAGGTATTGTGCCAGGTATCTCTCCTCTTACAGTGCTGTTGTTCCACCCAAATTCGTAGACACATGTAGAGCTGAGACAAGAGCTGTAGATAAAAGATACGGAGAAGGCAAATGGATCCTCTGCTTCCTCCTGACTTTCATGTTTTGTGGTAGTTTGAAGATCAGCAGCATTGTTCTTGAGTGTTTCTTTTAAGAGCCATACCTATAAACTACATAGGTTGTGCTTTCTCTAGTTCCACGTTAGGTACTGAAGCATTAAGGAGCTTCTTTCGAACTACAGCAGCAGGGGAAGAAAGCGTGTGTTTCTGTGTATATTGGAGCTAATCCTTAGTAACTGTAAATGGCTACATTGGTTGAAAAATGCTTTCTGTCGAGGAATGTGCTCTGAATAAGCTTCTGAAATCCGGTGCTGACAGACACTGCTATGTAAGGAGGCCTTGTGACCCAGTCAAGTCTGGGACAAAAGTTGACAGTCATTTGAGATGCAAGGTTGTTTAAAAGTGTGTTTTTATCTATTGAAAATCACCAGTCTTACACCTGCCTATAGCTGTCAACATTGGGACGTAGTCCTGAACCCAGCACTGGAGACTGTTTATCACGTTACCATCTAAATACTTTTTATTTCTCAGCTGTTTTTAGGCTATTTTAAAAATGCTTCTGCTTTTGGTTTGTTTTTCCACTGCAAAACAACAGCTGAAAACTTCTCAGACACCATTATCATTAGGATTTGAGTTTGACAACTCCACTTATTCGAGTCATCTGTGCTAAAGAGAAAGTACCCCTCAAAATGATCAGTGAAGTGCTTGCTGCAGATTTAATTGACCACGATCTGTTCTCCTGCTGTAAAAGCAATTGTCTCTTCCCCGCAGAGTCTCTGAGAAAAGCAAGCAAGTGCAGTGCAATTTATTGTAATTTTTGAAGTGTTTGGCTTTCTCTTTTCACCCTCTGTGCAGTTTATGTTTCTGTCTCTCATAGTCATATCTGCTAGCTGTGAAATAACCTTTCTCGGGCTAGTTTACGGTGGCAGCTTGGGCAAGATTGTGAATAATGTTTCAGTTCCACTTGGGAATATTGTTTGTCACAATTTAATTGTAAACATACTGTTAATCCATGTAAGATAGGTGTGAAGTCCATACATTAAGCACATAATGTAACTTTCTCAGTTTATACAAATGTTTGAGTGTACACAGATAGAACAACTGAAAAGAATCCTAATTTCAGGAATCAAAATGGTGTGCTTTTACATATTTGTAACACTAGGCCAAAGACTTCAGGTTATGTGTTTGTGTGATGTGGGCAAGAGGTTGCAATGAAGTTACAGCATAACATAGACATAGTCTCTGACTTGTGGTTGTATGCTTCCCTTACTAGCTTGCAGCCTTTTCAGGAGGGAGATACTGAAGTTGAATAGAGGATCTTATTAGTTGTTATGGGTGTGTTGTGACTGATTTAGACCAAGTCGGAAGATGAAGTGCTTTGGTTATCTATCAAAGGGTAGTAGGCATCCAGTATAATAATAGGTCTTTGTTTTCAAAGGTGTATTTTTGTGGGTTTTTTGTCGACTGGGTGTAAACAACCCACGAGTGTGTGTTGGTTGTGTTCTGTAGTGTCTTCCCAGTACTGTGATGACATTACTGCGATTTATGCCATACGTGCTAGAAATGATGTGTTGGGGAGATATATGGGGCAATACAGTGCTGCTCCAACAATATCAGCGTTTAATGTTACTGAAACTTTTGAAGTCGGTGGAGTGCACGCTCAGCAGTTAAGTGCAACATGACAAGAATGAACAGGGAAACCATTATTACTGTCTTCTCTGGGGAGTTGAAAAACTTGACCCTTTTAGAGAAGGTTCTGTCTGAACAGCAAACAGAGGACTGCACCCAAGGATGAAGTGGAGATGGATGCAGAAAGATTTTTTAAAATGAAAGATGTATGTGCCTTTTCACTTCTGCAGTGGAGCCTCAGGCAAGGCAGAGGTGACACTAAGAGCTCTGCACGTGATGTACTGTTTCTCACCTCTAGAGATTTTCCTCTTCCTGCGCACTTGAGCTGGGTGTGAGCAGTAAGGTTTTGCCTTGTTCTGAGGCTCTGAGCCAGCTGATGTGGTCCAGGATAGAAGTGTGTTTGATGCACAGCAGGCCAGGTGAGTTGATTGTGAGGCCGAGTAGCAGCGCAAGTGTAAACTTGGAAGCCTTTGTCAGGAAAAATTACGATCCGGACCTCAGCATTCAAAGCTTGCAGCTGCTAAGCTTGTATTAAGTGGCTGTAGAATGTGTGTTGTGTATGCTGCATGTTTTGGTCAAGGGAGGAACAGCAGCAAGTACATTTAACACTGCAATTAATAGGAGCAAGCAGCATATCACTATTGCAGTTGCTATAGAAGAATGTGAGTAGGCATTGTGTTGGTATTTTTAAAGTAAATCTTGCATGAAGAGCAGACTAACAATGCTGTATTTTTGTATGTCCGGAAGCAAGCAGTTGCAGTGATAAAACTTGATTAATGTTGTTCATCTAGTGGATTCCTCTAGGACCTGCTAAACTTAAAGGTGGTACTATTGATGTCTAGTTGCAATATCATACCTGTAAAATGAAGGAAGAGAATAAACACCACATTAAATAGTGGTGCAATAGCTTTTCTACCTTTGGATAGAAGTGGAGTGGAATCCGATCTGGTTGCGCTCTTTCCTGTAATAAATTAAAAAAAAATTGATTTCTGTGTTGTCTCTTCAAGTCTCAGAAGTTTCTTCTGTATATAAAAAGCAGTAGGGAGAACAGCTAATACTGCTCTTTTGCTTTGGGACTCCACCTATCTTTGGAGGGAGGCAGAATTTATTAGGATTCTGTAACTTGGTTTGAACACCATGTTAATTACTCAAGTCATGCCTTCTAGCAAAAATGATAGTGTCAGCAATGAAAAAAACCTGCAAGTTCTGTTGCAGCGCACAGTCTATAGCATTACCAGGTAGAACAGATTCATAGGATGCTACCTTGGAGTCCTTTGTCACCATTGAATAGTACCATTGACTTCAGGGAAGGAAAATGCGTGTTGAGAGCAAACACGCAAAAACTGTAGCAGAAACTTCCTGCCAAGACTGCTGGTGATGCTGATGGTCTGCATCTGATGCAGGAGGATGATGAAGTGGTGGACAGTGCTGAAGTTTTACTTATTTAATGAATCAGAACTAGTTTTGTTGTTCAGTAGTTCTGGGAAAGATGGCTTTATTACTGTGGTGCTTTATTGCAAAAATTGTTTTACCTGCATCTCTTGTAGAATCTCTTACCTTGGTGCAATAAAATGTAGGAAAACACAAGAAAAAAATTACACTGGAAACATTCCTTGCTCCAGATATAAATGCAAAGGTTCACATGACATACTGATTAATGCACATATGTCTGGTGTGGCTGCCGTTGCTAAGGGAGCGTAAGTATTTGTTTTTAATTGAATAATCTGCAGATGGCAACGCAGAGCTTCCAGAATGCAGGCTGTGACCTTGAAGAGCTGTGGAGAGGCTTGTTTTGCAGCTGACTGCCTTCACTGCAGTTTTTGTGTTTTATGGATGCACAAGCCTCCAGAAATACCCCAAACGTGATGTTTAATGCCTTGCTTTGCATAGTGTATTTTGGTTCTTTTCTAATTCTTTCAGTAATTATGTAATGTTGCCGCCTTGTGGGTGGCTGAGGAGGGAAGAACAAAATGCAAATTAGCTGTCAAAACTGAGTCTGTCTAGAAGTTGAAAAATACAGCTATATTTTCATACTTAGTAGCCTTTTCCCAAGAGATAGAATGTTCCGAGGTTGCTGTAACTTCTCATCCATTCATCAATGCAAGAAACTTCTCATCTCTCTTCCAGATACTGTGATGGAACTGTGTTTTTCCAACTCAGAAGTGTCTATGTATGATACACTGGCAATCATGTAGCTAGATTCGTGCTAGTGTCGGTAACTTCAGTGTTAATGAAGAGCTTTCTTCCATATTGGTGTTCTGCATCTTATATACCCCTCTAGAGTATTCAATGTGCCTGTGATGATAATTTGGAATAAGTAACCTTGCTAACTGAAGGGAGCTGGGAGACAATTCCTCGCAGTCGCTTCTCAGGGCTTTGTGTTTGAGCTATGTAGAATAGCTGCGAAGTTTAATTAACTACAGAATGTATGTTGATCTACTTTGTGTTGCTGAATTAGGTTTATGGCTTTCTATTTACTTAATTTTTTTAATCTATACTAAACCAATACTTCCTTGTCTCTTTCTCTTTGTGACAGCTGCGGATAACTGTGTGGTCCTTGTGTACAAAATCTGTATCTTACATCAAGTATCCCAAAGCTTGTCAGCAGGGTAAGTGCCACAAATCTAACACCGGAATGGTATTTTTTAATATGGCAGAAAGGGAGAATGAATTTGGTGTGTAATGATGCAACACATGTTTCAGAACAGGCTCTGGCACCCTCCCTGCTGAGGGGTTAGCTTGCCCTCAGGGATGCAGGTCTGAGATCAGTCCCTGTGTGTCACCTGCTGCAATGCACTAAGATGTGCTCTGGGGTTGTCATATTCTCGCCGTGAATGAAGGATTACATCTGATCTATGTGCCTGTTCTTCAAATGTGCAGCTTTGTTGTGTTTGCCTCTGAAGGGTCCTTTAAGATGTTAAATTAAGCTGGATGCTTTGGTGATGAAAAACACTAATCCAAAGTGGCTTTTGTCATCTTTTACACATGAAGAGATTTGAAAGGGAAGCTCATGTCAGGACTGTCTAGCTGCATGGCTGTGCCTAGCAGTTTCCTGCCTGAGGCTTGTATATAGTGATATCCCATATATGACAAAGACAATTAAGTATTGCATATGAAGTAAGAGTAGGTGGGGAACCAATGCCTGGAAGTTGGTGGAGTACCAATGGTTGCATAACTAAGCCATTTAGATGGACTAAATGAACTGTTTATTTGAAGTCTGTGGTTTTTATATAAGAACTGTCTCGGTAATCAAATGTGGTTTTTTGAAGCACGCTGAAGTTCTGTAATAGCTGTGAAGCTGCATCCTTAGAAATAGTATATTCAAAGTTTAAGAACTGCTGGCACAAGCCAATTGGTAACACTATACATTGCCTCGATTAATGTGATCTTGTGTGAAGATACTTTTCCTTGTCTTTTTATGTCTTTGAGTTGGGAGTAACTGCTCTTCATTGAAGAATTGTCAGCTATTGTCTTGCTTTCTCTCTCTTTTTTTTTTATTAACTTTGTGTCGTGTGCAGGGATAGCTTTCACTAAGGATGGCCGCTATATGGCAGTAGCAGAAAGACGTGACTGCAAAGACTTCATTAGCATCTTCGTATGCAGTGACTGGCAGCTACTGAGAGTAAGATATGTCCTTGCATTCCACTGCTTCAGCATAGACTACAAGCATATGTTGCAGGCTGATTTAGAATCGGTCACTTTCGTAGTCTGGTTTTAGACTTACTGATGCATTTTCTGTCCAGCATCTGGCTCTTCCACTGGCCTGCAGGCATACTTCCGTAGCAGTATTCTGTTCAGGAGGCCAATATATACTATATGTGCATATAGAATTTCTGATGGAATGCAAAAGTTCAACCTTTAAATTCTTGCATGACCTTCTTCACAATAAACTGTGCTACAGGTTACAATAAACTGTGAAGGATGCACACTAGGATGTTGTAGAGGACCAGGTGGATCTGAGAAATTAAAACCCATTAAGAAATAGTCCGTACATAGCATCACCTCTGGTTCAGGAATTCAGAGTCTCATTAGAAGCTGATAGCCAAATTTGGGAAATACCACTAAATGCTTGTCATGTTCCCAAGCTCTTCCCTAATGATCCTGTACCGGTCTTTCTGAGGCAAGGAATTAGGCTAGCTAGATTTCTTGACTGATTCAGTGTAACTACTTTTATTTTCTTATGAAATGCTGTTCATTTTAAGGTATAGCAACTTTTTGCCCTTTCTGTAAAGGGAAACCAAAGAAACAGTGAATGCAGCACACTAATAAGAAAGAAAATATTTCTGTTTCTACGCCAGCATATAAAAGGCTCTTTTGCATTTGTGGTAGCACTTAAAAGGATAAAACTGAGGATTATGTTAGGTTAGATGCAACAGTATTTGTTAGTGTAATATTTCAAATGGTTTTGTTTTTTCTCTTTTGGGGGCAGCATTTTGACACTGAAACGCAAGATCTGTTTGGGATTGAATGGGCTCCTAATGGCTGTGTTCTGGCAGTGTGGGATACGTGTCTGGAGGTATGAGGAAAAAGCAGATTATTTTCTTGGAGAGTTCAAGCTGGTTTTTATCCGCCATGTGTAAAGCAGTAACTAAAATAACTAGTGTTACCTTTTTTTTTCTTTTAAACCTAACAGCTGAACTCAAACCATTTTAAATATTATACTTGTATTGGTAATGGATGTCCTTACAAGTGTATGTCAAACCATTACGTAAAACTTTAATGGCAGCAAATTATCTTAGTAGCTTTCTTTCTAATTTATCTTGGGAAAAAAAAAAAGATTGTAAACATTGCGGAAGCCACTGTTGAAATAATGAAAGAATAATGAAAGAATTCTTCTGTAAGACTCTTCTACCATTTTACTTTACATTGCATTGCACTGTAATTTTACAGTTAAGTAAAAGTACTTATCCAAAAAGTTAGCAAGGAATATATAAATTGCTGTCCTCTCTGATCTGAGTATGTGAACTTCTAGGTATAGAAAAGTGTCTTCCTGTGGCCATAAGGTTATGGGCAGTATGATCAAAACAGCCCTGGGAATGGGCAGGGTTGTAACATCCCTAATCAGATGGCTTGCAGAAGCTGAAGGAGCATGAGAGTCTTCCATAATGGCATCTGCTACTGATGTTGTTGAAGAGTGTTGGGCTGGATGGGCCATTGTTCAGGCCCAGTGGGGCATTTGTGCTCTTGGGGATGGGGTGGACGTGTTCTGTGAGTGCCAGAAGAGCCAAACTGGAAGCCTAGAGCCTCTTGTCTCAAGTCACAGATAAGAGACCGCGCCCTTTGTATTTAACTTGCTGCATTTTAAGCAGGGAGAGTTTGGAAGGAATAATTTCGCCTGTCTGTGGCTTTCAGCAATATTGTTAAGAATGAATCTATTTATGTTTCAGTATAAAGTATTGCTGTATTCCCTTGATGGCAGACTGCTATCCACGTATCGGGCTTACGAATGGTCACTAGGCGTAAAATCAATCGCCTGGAGTCCCAGCAGTCAATTCTTGGCAATTGGCAGCTATGATGAAAAGGTCAGAAATAGGTTTATTTTCTCTCTTATCTAAACCATTTGTTGAACGTCGTCGTAACAGTTTTGTCTTGCAATGCTTTCTTGAATTAGGTGCGTATCTTGAACCATGTTACTTGGAAGAAGATCACAGAGTTTGAGCATCCAGCAACCGTTGCTAATACCAAGACTGTAAGTATGGATCCAAAATCCATTGAATCATTACCAGCACTTTGACGCTGCTATTTGTATCCAAAAGATGCTAGTAAATACATCTCATTTTGGAGACCTTGCTTTTTCCCCTCCTAACGTGTAAATGGAGCTTGGGAAATTGCAGGAAAAAATGGGGATGTAAGAAAAACAGAGGAATCCTTTCAAGTTCGATGGAATACGTGTGTACGATCCTCTCAGCTTTAGCACTAATAGGTGCCCAGATGACTTCTGTCACATGCCAGTGTATTTTGATGTATATGGTGATTGCATACAGATTTGGGTATGCAGGTGATGGCGAACTGGGAGACTTAACAGGAGAGATTTGTCTCAGCTTTATACAATTTGTGACTCTAAACAGTGTTGGAACTGGATTGTGATTAGATTTACATCTTGTACGTACAAGCTCATCCAGCTCACCTAAAGAGCATTTCCTGTAAACATCTGTCATCATTTATTTTTATCCTTGCGTACGTGTATATGCAAGGCCCAACAGATTCTGGGTAGTTGGCAGCAGGTGGAGAGCTGTAGCTTTTGTTCCAAAAATCACAAGCTGTTCTCATCCGTTAAGGTAAAAAGAACACACAGTGTTAGTAGTGCTGCATGCCACTGCAGAGGAAGGGCTAGTCTTGCGTCTGGACAGATACCCTGTAAGAGTTGACGTGTAGACTGCAAGTCTGCAATATTCACGTGACTCTGTTGATGTCTCTTAACCAGAAGCAAGGCATGATCCATTGAATGCACCTCAGCAAAACTCCTCACAACTGAAAAATGCCCTTACTTCCAGTTAGGTGTAAAATATGTAATGGAAATAGCTCTGTTAATCTCTCCTACAGAGAGAGGAAGTGCAGTTGGTGCATTTTATCCTGGTGCTTGCATTTGGGAATAATATGTTGTAGGCACACTATTAAAATATTTTTGCTATTTCCTTCTGCCGTGTTGCACTTTGCTTGCATTTATTTATGATAGTATTTGATTAAAGATTCTTTGCTGCAAAAATGAAATCTATGTTCCCATTGTAATGAAGATGATTTATTGTACTGCCAGATTTAGCTCTTGGGAATAATGAATGAGGTGTGCTCTGGCAGACTCGTTCTTTGTTGTCTTCAGTTTGTCACAGGAGTGTTTTCTTGATCATGGTTCCAAATAGTAAATGATTCATTGAGAATGCTGGATTTGATATTTGCCTACTGAAGCCCTCTCCTCTGCTGATGAACTAGGGGATGCTGAGATACAATACGCTTGAAAATGAGTTAGTGGGATGTCGATGATTTGGTAAAAGCCCATGTTCAAATCCTCTCCGAGGCCCTTCTGTAGAACTCTCACTTGTTTCTTTGTAGATTGTGTATAAAGAAGTGGAGAAATCCCCATCTGTTGAAACAGAGAGACTTTCTTTCCCTCCAACAAGAGCATTGGCTAGTTCTCTCTTCAGCACAGAAAGTAAATGTAAGCCAAAGTTTACTAAAATGAGACACTTGAGTTTGCCATGTGAAGTCTTTCTATAAATAAACATTACAGGCGAACTCTGCCTCTTTGATATTGGAATGGATCCTCTGGATGCTCTGCTCAAGGCTCCCAAGTTAACTGAAGATCTCCAAGGGCAGTAAGCATCCTGCTAGGGGGCATGCTGTCTGCATGGTGGTTTGAAGGCAGGTTAAAGATTAGTGGGATATTGTAGAAAAGAACTGTAATTGCTTGTGTGTAGAAATAGCAGACAAATCTCAGTCCTGGAGTCACTTGCAAAAGTTGTCTTAACCTTGTGTGGATTTTTTTCTGATTTGTTCAATCTATGCAATGTTATTTCATGACTTAGTTTAACTGTTGCAGATAACTACTAGAATCAGATGAATTATTGCAATTAAGAATCTTTATCCTAGTGTGTGGCAGTTCCAATAATTTTAAAAAACCCAAAAACCTAATCAGAAGGTGTTACAGTCTTGGTGTCTGTTTTAGAATAGTAATTAATTCCTTAGGTATGAGGTTATCTAAAAAAGCAGAGCATGAAAAAGGCCATTTGGCTTTTGTCTAAGAAGCTGTAGGTTGTAGCAATGCTTTAAATTTGCCTCCAGACAACTGGCTTTGAAACACTAGAGATGGCAGACAAAGTGTGATTGGGTTTTTTCTTTTCTTTTTTTTTTCTTTTTTTTTTACTGTCTCATTGTGGTACTGAAATCACCTTTGTTTTGCTCTGGTGTTTGTTTGAAATACTAGTTAAAAGGTAGCAAAAAATTTGACCTTTCCTTTTTTTTTTTCATAGTTTAACCTCAGACTTGCCTGGATTTCCAGCCTTTCTTTTTTTGTAGAAGGGCAAGAATAGTAAGGTGTTTATATGAAGACAGAGTATCTTGAAACAGTTGAAGTTTTTGACTGGAACATCTTGGAGAAGAGTAAAATATGGTCCTATCACTTCAGAGATGAGGGGGTTTTTAACAGTTGGAATTTAAATATTTTGTCCATTCGGGCTTGCTTAGTAAAGTACTTTTATTTCAAATTCCAGATGACATTTCCCAGGTGCCAGTTTCTTTACAGTATATCAAACCAGTTGCTGACAGGGCCAATCCCAAAATGGGAATTGGGATGTTGGCATTCAGTCCAGATAACTGTTTCCTGGCAACCAAAAATGGTAAGTTCCTACTGCCCTATATAGAAGGGGAAACTTACTCATTGTATCTGGTGTGTTTTCATAAAAGAAATGAGGACAGTAATTGGGTCAGTTATCTGGCACTATGAGGAGACTCGTGGCCCTACTTAAAATCTGGTCTCTGTTGTGCAAACATGTAACTACAGAGGAAATTCAGCCTATGTCTTCTAGCGTATGTGAAGTATTGTGAGCTGCCAGAACTGCTTGTCAGTGCATTAACTCGGTCTTGGCTTTGTATTTAATGAAAATAGTATGCTTTTTGTATTTCTTCAAATATATGTGAGCTGACTGTATTGGAAAAGGAAATAGACAAGTCCTTCCACCTCCATTTACAGCAAGTGTCTCTTGAAAGGCAGAATTCTTCACAACCTGTATTAGGGGGCTTCCGATTACCTCAAATAATGAAAGTCATGGAATTGACATTTAATCTTTCCCTTCGATGGTCCTGAAGGGCTGTTTATGTCTGGATGCAAAATCTGTGGTTCAGATGCAAAAGCTGTCAACAGCAGCGTAACGGTGAATAATTTGATAAAAGCCAGTGAAAGACTGGAAAACAAACTAAGTCGCTTTTATCCTTTTTGCAATATTTCCAAGGCAAAATTGAAGGCACTGCTAGGCAGCGCTCTAGTGGTGTTAAACCTGTGGTGTACCTAAATGGTTTGTGTTGCATTAGACCTTAATGCCATTTCTTTAAAAAAGAAAAAGTGTGATCTTTTTATCCTTCAGGTATTTACATGATTACCTCTTCCCTTTCTGACAGATAACATTCCTAATGCTGTCTGGATTTGGGACATTCAAAAGCTGAAACTGTTTGTAGTCTTAGAGCAGCTGTGTGCAATCCAATCTTTCCAGTGGGATCCACGACAACCTCGACTTGCTGTATGTACAGGAAACAGCAAAGTCTACTTATGGTCCCCAGCTGGCTGTGTGTCAGTGCAGGTTCCAATGGAAGGTAAGGCTGCCTGTGGTAACTTCCACAGGCCATCATCAGCTTCTTATTTGCAAAATAGTTTTCCACTTACAAATGGGTCCAGGTGTTATCATGTGTCAATGGCTCAGATGTGGGTTTGGAGCTTTTTAGAAATGGGTATTTCTCTCTTCAAAAAAGAGGAGCTCGTAAGGAGACATAGCAAACTTGATAAAATACATTGAGGACCGAGCACAGGGGCTAATGATTTAGTTGTTGCTTCAACTGTGTGGTGTGTCAAATTCTTTCTCAAGATTTTTATTCGTATGAGTTTATTTACGTAGAAACTGTAGTTGTGCAGAATGCCAAAGTGTCGAAATACTCTGAAATGCCTATAGTGTTTTGGGGTATTCTGAAAACAACTACACTACAACAAAACACCAATGGGGAAAAACTTGCATGGTAAATTCGATGTGGAGAGATAGAAGAACATATGTGAACCTGAACTCTGAGTCGGCCCGGGTGATGAGAAGTTTTATGGTTGGCAGTAAGTGATACAAGGCCGTTAGCTAGATCATGTAAATGCCATTCTGCATATTAAATGGAAAAGAAATCACAAAGATTCAACTTCTTCCTTTCTACACAAGGAGCGGCAATATCATGGGGGTATGCAGCTCTACACCGGTGAGCAATCTTGTGGCATCTATTGGCACTAAAATGACGAGTCTACAAAATCTATGCTTGTACATGGAGTACAAAGTAACTGTAGGTTTGGGGGAAAAAAGTCAATAACACAGCTTATGTGTACTGTTGTGTTGGAGAACAGATTGGCTCTGCTGCAGCAGTAACAAAATGGAACGCCCTGTTAAGGCTTGCAAAGTGGGGAGGGTATTTTTTGCTATGTGTGTGACTTACCCCAGCTACCTTTTCCTAGAGTAAGAGTACGGACTGTCAGCTTCTTGCTGACAAACTCTGATCTGTTTCTGCAGGTGACTTCCAGATTGTGTCTCTCTCCTGGCATTCTAGTGGAGACTCTATGGCGCTTCTGAGCAAGGACAACTTTTGTTTGTGTTACTTAGAAAGAGAAGAGGTGAAATAACAATCATTTGCATTAAAAATGCTTGCAAGGTTGAGGAGGAATGAAGAAAGGGGTCAAACCCTGTTGCCCAATCTGAAGTTTCTGTATTTATAAAATATTTATTTGAAGGAGTGTACCCAAACTCCAGTGTGTAAAGTACTGTGATTGCATTTGAATGAAGTGAGGTAGCAACTGAAATGTAGAGAACGAGGTCTGGATTTCAAGAAAACTTTAGTATTGATGTAGTTGAACTTTCTCTTCAACTTTGAACTATGAAATCTTACTCTCTAAAATTGTAGCTGTGTGTATATAATGTATAGCTATTATTTAAATTTTGTAATTTCCAATAAATATTTTGATAGTTACAAACTTGGTATGACTCTAACTATAAACCTGCATGTCTCCATTCTGAAGTCTGTTTCTATATTATCAGTGATGCCATTATGTAGCTATTTATCCCAGCACAAGGAAACAGTTACCTGCCTGCAACAGTGTATGGTTTATATCTACTCTTGTAAGGCAACAGATGTATTAGAATTAAATATTGTAGCTGAAGCAGATACATCAGTAAGATGCTTTCTAGCAAATCACTTACTGTTAAAGCAAACCAAGTTCTTTGTTCAGAAAGCAAATTAAGTCATCTGTAATAGTTTTTGCTTTTTCACCTGTTAACATCTTAGTCTGACAGTAATTGTGCCTGGTCTACTGTAGATTTGTACTGAATCTTTACAAGAAGGATCATAACTGATACTTTAGAATCATATATGACAGGCAACTGAAATGGGAGCTTTTGGCACTAGATAGTTGGGTCAAACTGGAGCAGACAGTTCAGCGGGGAAAGAGCAATTGGACTATCCTTTATCTTTAATTGGAGTAGCCAACCACTGTATTCTTCAAAGGAAGGGAGCCTGTTGTTTAGGAATTTATTGGACGTTTTTTCTTGTGCTACTTAATTTCACAGCCTCAGTCTCCACAAAATGAAGAACAAAGAACACAGTGAATTGAAATTTCAACTTTACTGCTACATTAATGAAAATGAAATAGATAGCTTAGGAAATGCATTGAGAGGGGCATGCAACTTGTTGCATTTCATCATGACTTCAGCCTTACATAAGTTTCATCAACACACATCTACTTTAAGTTCACTGCAGCACAGCATGTCTTCAGCATTGTAGTTGCACAGATAAATGCTCTGATAAAATAGCACGCATAGAAGGTCATACACAATGAAAAAGCTTGTTAGAGTAACCTTGTGGACAGTTTCAGTTGTGGCATCTCTTATGCTGCTTCTGAATTTCATTTGTATGTGTAAATCAAGATTGACGTACAGTGCTTAAAGTTTTATCTGTCTCCATTAAGAAGTCCTGTACTGCTACTGTCCTAAAGTAGAGTAGATTTAAAAAAAATGCGAAGAATATAAATCTAATCAAAATATAATTCCTTTTCAGTTTTATAAATAATAGCTTTGAAGGCAGATGTGTTTGTGAGGCTTTTGGCAATATTCTCTCAGAAGAGTCTTTATGCTATGGCTGCAGCAAGAAAACATACATAAGAAACTAGGAAGTTAGACTCAGTTCTCAGAGGGAGGTATTTTTTACAAAAAGCTAATAAACACATATTCAGCCATATACTTCAGTTGACAAAGTAATAGTTCACGTACACTGCTTCTGAGCAGATGTAGCAGTACAGCTTTAACAAAATTTGCTGACTCTGTTTTGCAAAAGAATGACTGACAGAGCTTTCAAAATTCTTAACAGGCATTAATCAAAATGCTAAGATTAGTGTAATTGTGACCACTAATGCCTCTTTAAACAATACAAATCAATCCCAAGCACACTACATGATTTGACACCATATGTAGGGACACAACTGTAATACAGCATGAACATTCAACTGCACCTTGGCTATTTGTGTGGAGTGTTTGTGGCAGATATCAATCGCACTTAATTAACAGGGAAGAACATGTAATTAGGAATGGAAAATACAAGAATAACACTACCTTGCCTCTGCTTCAGATGAATCTGACCTGACCATAACAACCAGGGCCTCCCGTGAAAACAGTCAGATCCACAACCACCGCCTTTCGTTCCCCTAAACTTCTTCACTTTGATTATTGGATATTCTGCCACACGGTGTGCTCTCCCCAGGAGACCGCTATCAAATCGCTTTCCCTTGAAAAGATTAAATGCAATGAATTTTAAAAGGCAACGAATTTTAAAATCCAATTTTGCCTCTTGTCATGGAGTAGCCAAGTTTGGCCTCGTTGTTGATGAAGGACATCAATCCCAGGTAAGTCTCGATCAGAAGAGGACGCTCCAGCACTAGCACGCCATTAGCCCTTCCTGGCAAGGGGCACTCCTTATGGGCTTTCTTCACAGCTTGAATTAGCTGAGCTTTAAAGTGTTCCAACTGAAAGAAGAAAAAACAGCTTGATGTTTTTCCATTGTTTTAAAAATTGTTAGGCAAACAGCTGCTGATGTTGAATTGTAAAGGACTAACACTAAAGCCATAGCTGTCGTGGATCTCATGTGCCACGATAAACTTTATGTTCTGACATTTAACCTTAATGATAGAGGTAACACCATACCAGGATGCTATGTACACGTAACTTAACATGGGCTGGATGCATAAAGATTCATCAGTGAGTTTGTTTATGTCTGATTGTAGTTCTGCTGCCTTTATCACTGATGTGTTGAACTTAAATTACCATAGTGTTCTATTTTTAAGGAAACCTTCAGAGGAAAACGACTTGCAAGAAAAACTGAGAACCACCTAAGTGAAGGCTTACAGTTACCAATTAAACTATTGAATTAGCTGGCAGTCCTAGAGGAAAAGTGAGGTATCGGCCTGTCAGGTAAGCAAGAGCAGGAGTAGCACCAAGATCCATTTTCTTTTGGGTTTTACAGGACACTGCACCTTTGAAAGTTTCAGCTTCCTTCTTGTATAAACCATTTGTGGGTAGCTGGCAAAAACTGACAGTTGGGCTGCCCTGCAAGTCAAAATTTGGAGAATGGGGAAATGTAGCTTACAGCTCTAAGTTCTGTTTCTTTGATTTAACTACTCCTATTTGATTTAACTGCTATATCTTTTCAAAGCAATCCAAGTCGTATCCAGCCTATGAGATCAACAAGCCAACTAGAATAGGAGAGGTGACGTCCTTACTAGGCAAAGGGATGCAATCTTCTCATCAGCATCTGCCATTGGATGTTCGGTGAAGGTGACATATGGGATGTTTGTGGACCACGGGTTCCATCTGTTTATGAAGGAGGCGCGACTTTGCTTGTCCCACTGAATTCGAATACCGATACCTTCTCGCCTGATTGAAGACGGCAGAATTTATATGGTAAGACTTTAGAGTCTCTGAGGCAAGTTTAATTAGAAAAGTACTGTCTGAAAGAGACCTGCTTAAAACTGGAAGCTGAAATACAGGTTTGACAGTAAGTTTTTCCTCTAGAACAGCAATAGAAGAATTCAGCCCCTAAAATATGCCAAGGTACATTCTTATAAGCTGAGTGCCAAAAGGTTAACCTCAGTAGACACCTAGGCTACAACGCGTGAACTGTATTGCCCGTGGTAGCCTGCATTTATGTACAACCTGACACACGCGGCTTTCTAGTAATGCTGACATGGCACTACTTTGGCTGCTACTTACTGCATTACATAATGGTGATGACCTTCTGCTCCCAAATCTATTCATCTCATCTTGAACGTCCTTCAGCAACTCGCTTTTAATGTAACTACTAACTGTCCCAGCAGAACAGCGGCTGCTCTGAGGTGGTCTCACGAAGCTTTGGTAATTGTTTACAAAGTGACGTGAGCAAAAGGAAGCATTCTCAAACCTGTCCGATGGTCAGTGACAAAGGCTGACAGCTCAAACTATTTACAGTAACGATACAAGAACTACAGTGACGTTACGGTATTACTATGTCAACTTACCTGTTCAGAGATTTGGGTGGGAACTCAAACTCTCCTACGGAGATGGTATCAACTGCACTGAGGCCTATCCTCGTCACGTGCTGGCACTGCAGGCTGATGAAGTTGTATTTGCAGATCAGGAGGGACCAATCCGTGATAAGAACGAGACGCTCCTTCTCGTTGTTCCAGTGATCAATTCTGGTAAGACAACACCGCTCAACTTTAGCAGTTTTAATTGCTGGCTAGAAACACTTAATGGCTTGATGGCTAGAACAGTTGCTAAGGACAACAAATTAGTAATGCTGTATTTTCCATTATGGCCTTTGCTTTGAATCAGCAAGGCTGATAAAGAGGTTGGATGTCACAGCATAGTCATGTTACAACATAGGAAAATACTAAGAAAATCAGAGGAAGCCTGAAGATCGTGAGAGCGCGCTCTAGTGCTATCTCTTGTTATGTGAGACCGCATGCTACTGAATGGGGCAGGCGAGTCTCCAACAACTCTTCCAGTAAGCATTTAGTACTGTGCTGTTAGCGTGTTGACACATTTGCTATATTATTAACTGCATTGGTACATGTTTGGGGAGAGAAATAGTTTTCTTTAACCGTGTGGTCTGACTTAGTCTTTTCCTCTGTAAGAACAGTCTGGACATTCAAAACTTGTCAGTTTCTTCAAATTTCATGAATAAGAAATCTGAGCTTTCCCCGAGCGTTTTGCCACACTACATTGTTGTATGACCATCGCAGCTATACTGTTTCATCCTTAGGGCAACCTAAGAGTAGGTTGTGTTTTCACTCTAAGGTTAATAAGCTCAGCTTTGAAACTAGCACTTTTGGAATCTGCTACAGCTTGCTTTTAGTGTTACTGATTTAATTGTCTCTCTTTACAAGAATTAAAAATTGTCTATTGTTTCAAAAGGGACACGGCCGTAAAGCTGGCGAGACCAAAGCTATCCTCGTTGTGTAAAGGTAAATGCAAACAGGGGGACCAGGCAATGGGCTGGGGCGTTTCCACCTGCCGTGACCCTTTTTTCTCTGCCTCTCCCTGCAGCTCAGGCTTGTGCCGTGGTGAAAGGACCGAAACCGCCCCTGCCTCTCCTGCTCGCCCCAAAGAGCGCTCGGGGCTCGCAAAACCTGGCCAAGTGCTGTTCCGAAGAAGCGGGCATACCCGGCTCGCGCTTTGCTCCTCAGCCCTAGTCCAGGTACGCCAACTCTCGGCCTCCGTTTATGTTCCCTGGCGAATTCGAGGGCTAACGGCCCGTAACGCGGTGCGCGGGGACGGCTTCCGATGCAGTAGCCAACTGGAGCCCCGTTAGCGGCCTTAGCGCACGAGTGAATTCCGTGTTTGTACTGGCCCTTGTCGCCAGTACCGCCGCGTCGGGGCCTCGACGGCCGGTTGGCAAGCGCCGGGACGGCACCGAACGCCGACGGGACGGACTGGGGGCCAGCCTAGAGCTTCTGCCACCCACCCCGGAGCGTCGGCCCGGCGGTACTTACTCGGTGAGCAGCCAGACGCTCTGCACCTCCCCGTCCTCGGCGGGCAGCACGACGGCGCGCAGCTCGTTCACCGCCTGCTCTATCGTGCCGGGCTAAACCG